>NC_057795.1:290033097-290333097 GCF_018294505.1 Triticum aestivum | reverse complement strand
AATACAATTATAGCATGAATAATAAACATTTATCATGAAATAAGGAAATAACTTTATTATTGCCTCTAGGGCATATTTCCTTCAGTCTCCCACTTGCACTAGAGTCAATAATCTAGTTCACATCGCCATGTGATTTAATAGCAATAGTTCACATCACCATGTGATTAACACCCATAGTTCACATCGATATGTGATCAACACCCAAAGGGTTTACTAGAGTCAGTAATCTAGTTCACATCGCTATGTGATTAACACCCAAAGAGTACTAAGGTGTGATCATGTTTTGCTTGTGAGATAATTTTAGTCAACGGGTCTGTCACATACAGATCTGTAAGTATTTTGCGAATTTCTATGTCAACAATGCTCTGCACGGAGCTACTCTAGCTAATTGTTCCCACTTTCAATATGTATCCAGATTGAGACTTAGAATCATCTGGATCAGTGTCAAAAACTTGCATCGACGTAACCCTTTACGACGAACCTTTTTGTCACATCCATAATCGAGAAACATATCCTTATTCCACTAAGGATAATTTTGACCGCTGTCCAGTGATCTACTCCTAGATCACTATTGTACTCCCTTGCCAAACTCAGTGGTAGGGCATACAATAGATCTGGTATACAGCATGGCATATTTTATAGAACCTATGACTGAGGCATAGGGAATGACTTTCATTCTCTTTCTATCTTCTATCGTGGTCGGGCTTTGAGTCTTACTCAACTTCACACCTTGTAACACAGGCAAGAAACCTTTTCTTTGACTGTTCCATTTTGAACTACTTCAAAATCTTGTCAAGGTATGTACTCATTGAAAAAACTTATCAAGTGTCTTGATCTATCTCTATAGATCTTGATACTCAATATGTAAGCAGCTTCACCGAGGTCTTTCTTTGAAGAACTCCTTTCAAACACTCCTTTATGCTTTACAGAATAATTCTACATTATTTCCGATCAACAATATGTCATTCACATATACTTATCAGAAATGTTGTAGTGCTCCCACTCACTTTCTTGTAAATACAGGCTTCACCGCAAGTCTGTATAAAACTATATGTTTGATCAACTTATCAAAGCGTATATTCCAACTCCGAGATTCTTGCACCAGTCCATAGATGGATCGCTGGAGCTTGCATATTTAGTTAACACCTTTAGGATTGACAAAACCTTCTAGTTGCATCGTATACAACTCTTCTTTAGTAAATCCATTAAGGAATGCAGTTGTGTTTATCCATTTGCCAGATTTCATAAAATGCGGCAATTGCTAACATGATTCGGACAGACTTAAGCATAGATACGAGTGAGAAAATATCATCGTAGTCAACACCTTGAACTTGTCGAAAACCTTTTGCGACAATTTTAGCTTTGTAGATAGTAACACTACTATCAGCGTCCGTCTCCCTCTTGAAGATCCATTTATTCTCAATTGCTTGCCGATCATCGGGCAAGTCAACCAAAGTCCATACTTTGTTTTCATACATGGATCCCATCTCAGATTTCATGGCTTCAAGCCACTTTGAGGAATCTGGGCTCAACATCGCTTCTTCATAGTTCGTAGGTTCATCATGATCTAGTAGCATGACTTCCAGAAAAGGATTATCGTACCACTCTGGCGCGGATCTTACTCTGGTTGATCTACGAGGTTCAGTAGTATCTTGTTCTGAAGTTTCATGATCATCATCATTAGCTTCCTCACTAACTGGTGTAGGTGTCACAGAAACAGTTTTCTGTGATGTACTACTTTCCAATAAGGGAGCAAGTACAGTTACCTCGTCAAGTTCTACTTTCCTCCCACTCACTTCTTTCGAGAGAAACTCCTTCTCCAGAAAGTTTCCGAATTTAGCAACAAAAGTCTTGCCTTCGGATCTGTGATAGAAGGTGTATCCAATAGTTTCCTTTGGATATCCTATGAAGACGCATTTCTCTGATTTAAGTTTGAGCTTATCAGGATGAAACTTTTTCATATAAGCATCGCAACCCCAAATTTAAGAAACGACAGCTTAGGTTTCTTGCCAAACCATAATTCACACGGTGTCGTCTCAACGGATTTAGATGGTGCCCTATTTAACGTGAATGCAGCTGTCTCTAATGCATAACTCCAAAACGATAGTGGTAGATCGGTAAGAGACATCATAGATCGCACCATATCTAATAAATTACGGTTATGACGTTCGTACACACCATTATGCTGTGGTGTTCCATGTGGCATGAGTTTGTGAGACTATTCCACATTGTTTTAACTGAAGACCAAACTCGTAACTCAAATATTTTACCTCTGCGATCATATCATAGAAACTTTTATTTTCTTGTCACGATGATTTTCCACTTCACTCTGAAATTCTTTGAACTGTTCAAATGTTTCAGACTTATGTTTCATCAAGTAGATATCCCCATATCTGCTCAAATCATCTGTGAAGGTCAGAAAATAATGATACCTGCTGCAAGCCTTAATATTCACCGGACCACATACATCAGTATGTATGATCTCCAATAAATCTGTTGCTTACTTCATTGTTCTGGAGAACGGTGTTTTAGTCATCTTGCCCAAAAGGCATGGTTCGCAAGCATCAAGTGAGTCATAATCAAGTGATTCCAAAATCCCATCAGCATGGAGTTTCTTCATGCGCTTTACACCAATATGACCTAAACGGCAGTGCTACAAATAAGTTGCACTATCATTATTAACTTTGCATCTTTTGGTTTCAAAATTATGATTATGTGTATCACCACGATCGAGATCCAACGAACTATTTTCATTGGGTGTGTAACCATATAAGGTTTTATTCATGTAAACAGAACAACAATTTATTCTCTTACTTAAATGAATAACCGTATTACAATAAACATGATCAAATCATATTCATGCTCAACGCAAACACCAAATAACACTTATTCAGGTTCAACACTAATCCCGAAAGTATAGGGAGTGTGCGATGATGATCATATCAATCTTGGAATCACTTCCAACACACATCGTCACTTCACCCTTAACTAGTCTCTATTTATTCTGCAACTCCCGTTTCGAGTTACTAATCTTAGCAACTGAACTAGTATCAAATACTGAGGGGTTGCTATAAACACTAGTAAAGTACACATCAATAACATGTATATCAAATATACTTATGTTCACTTTGCCATCCTTATTATCTGCCAATTACTTGGGGTAGTTCCGCTTCCAGTGACCAGTCCCTTTGCAGTAGAAACACTTAGTCTCAGGCTTAGGACCAGACTTGGGCTTCTTCACTTGAGCAGCAACTTGCTTGCTGTTCTTCTTGAAGTTCCCCTTCTTCCCTCTGCCCTTTTCTTGAAACTAGTGGTCTTGTCTACCATCAACACTTGATGTTTTTCTCGATTTCTACCTTCGTCAATTTCCGCATTACGAAGAGCTTGGGAATCGTTTCCGTTATCCCTTGCATATCATAGTTCATCACGAAGTTCTACTAACTTGGTGATGGTGACTAGAGAATTCTGTCAATCACTATCTTATCTGGAAGATTAACTCCCACTTGATTCAAGCGATTGTAGTACCCAGACAATCTGAGCACATGCTCACTAGTTGAGCGATTCTCCTCCATCTTTTAGCTATAGAACTTGTTGGAGACTTCATATCTCTCAACTCGGGTATTTGCTTGAAATATTAGCTTCAACTCCTGGAACATCTCATATGGTCCATGACGTTCAAAACGTCTTTGAAGTCCCGATTCTAAGCCGTTAAGCATGGTGCACTTAAACTATCAAGTAGTCATCATTTTGAGCTAGCCAAACGTTCATAACGTCTGCATCTGCTCCTGCAATAGGTGTTGGGGAACGTTGCAGAAAACAAAAATTTTCCTACTCGTTTCACCAAGATCATCTAGGAGTTCATCTAGCAACGAGTGAATAGATGCATCTACATACCTTGTAGATCGCGAGCGGAAGCGTTCAAAGAACGGGGATGATGTAGTCGAACACGGCGTGATTCGAATCACCAGAGATCCTAGCACCGAACGGACGGCACCTCCGCGTTCAACACACGTACGGAACAGCCACGTCTCCTCCTTCTTGATCCAGCAAGGGAGGGAGGAGAGGTTGAGGGAGATGGCACCAGCAGCAGCACGACGGCGTGGTGTTGATGGAGCTGCAGTACTCCGGCAGAGCTTCGCTAAGCACTATGGAGGTTGAGGAGGTGTTGGGGAGGGAGAAGGAGGCAACCTAAGGCCAAGGACTCAAGGTATGAAGTCCCTCCTCTCCCCCACTATATATAGGGGTGCCAAGGGGGGGTGGCCGGCCCTAGGAGATCCAATCTCCTAGGGGGTGCGGCGGCCTAGGGGGGTTTCCCTCCCCCCCAAGGCACCTAGGAGGTGCCTTCCACTAGTAGGACTCCTCCCCCTTGGAAACCCTAGGCGCATGGGCCTAGTGGGGCTGGTGCCCTTGGCCCATTAGGCCAAGGCGCACCCCCTTACAGCCCATGTGGCCCCCCGGGACAGGTGGCCCCACCCGGTGGGCCCCCGGGACCCCTCCGGTGGTCCCGGTACAATACCGATAACCCCGAAACTTGTCCCGATGCCCGAAACAGGACTTCCCATATATAAATCTTTATCTCCGGACCATTCCGGAACTCCTCGTGACGTCCGGGATCTCATCCGGGACTCCGAACAACATTCGGGTTACTGCATATACATATCCCTACAACCCTAGCGTAACTGAACCTTAAGTGTGTAGACCCTACGGGTTCGGGAGACATGTAGACATGACCGAGACGACTCTCCGGTCAATAACCAACAGCGGGATCTGGATACCCATGTTGGCTCCCACATGCTCCACGATGATCTCATCGGATGAACCACGATGTCGAGGATTCTATCAACCCCGTATGCTATTCCCTTTGTCTATCGATATGTTACTTGCCCGAGATTCGATCGTCGGTATCCCAATACCTCATTCAATCTCGTCACCGGCAAGTCACTTTACTCGTACCGTAATGCATGATCCCGTGACCAGACACTTGGTCACTCTGAGCTCATTATGATGATGCATTACCGAGTGGGCCCAGTGATACCTCTCCGTCATACGGAGTGACAAATCCCAGTCTTGATCCATGTCACCCAACAGACACTTTCGGAGATACCCGTAGTCTACCTTTATAGTCACCCAGTTACGTTGTGACGTTTGGCATACCCAAAGCACTCCTATGGTATCCGGGAGTTACACGATCTCATGGTCTAAGGAAAAGATACTTTGACATTGCAAAACTCTAGCAAACGAACTATACGATCTTGTGCTATGTTTAGGATTGGGTCTTGTCCATCACATCATTCTCCTAATGATGTGATCTCGTTATCAATGACATCCAGTGTCCATAGTCAGGAAACCATGACTATCTGTTGATCAACGAGCTAGTCAACTAGAGGCTCACTAGGGACATGTTGGTGTCTGTTATTCACACATGTATTACGATTTCCGGATAACACAATTATAGCATGAATAAAGACAATTATCATGAACAAGGAAATATAATAATAATGCTTTTATTATTGCCTCTAGGGCATATTTCCAACAGTCTCCCACTTGCACTAGAGTCAATAATCTAGTTACATTGTGATGAATCGAACGCCCATGGAATTCTGGTGTTGATCATGTTTTGCTCTAGGGAGAGGTTTAGTCAAGGGATCTGCTACATTCAGGTCCGTATGTACTTTACAAATCTCTATGTCTCCATCTTGAACATTTTCACGAATGGAGTTGAAGCGACGCTTGATGTGCCTTGTCTTCTTGTGAAACCTGGGCTCCTTAGCAAGTGCAATAGCTCCAGTGTTGTCACAGAAGAGCTTGATCGGCCCCGACGCATTGGGTATGACTCCTAGGTCGGTGATGAACTCCTTCACCCATATTGCTTCATGTGCTGCCTCCGAGGCTGCCATGTACTCCGCTTCACATGTAGATCCCGCCACGACGCTTTGCTTGCAACTGCACCAGCTTACTGCCCCACCATTCAAAATATACATGTATCCGGTTTGTGACTTAGAGTCATCCAGATCTGTGTCGAAGCTAGCGTCGACGTAACCCTTTACGACGAGCTCTTCGTCACCTCCATAAACGAGAAACATTTCCTTAGTCCTTTTCAGGTACTTCAGGATATTCTTGACCGCTGTCCAGTGTTCCTTGCCGGGATTACTTTGGTACCTTCCTACCAAACTTACGGCAAGGTTTACATCAGGTCTGGTACACAGCATGGCATACATAATAGAACCTATGGCTGAGGCATAGGGGATGACGCTCATCCCTTCTATATCTTCTGCCGTGGTCGGACATTGAGCTGAGCTCAATTTCATACCTTGCAACACAGGCAAGAACCCCTTCTTGGATTGATCCATATTGAACTTTTTCAATATCTTATCAAGGTATGTGCTTTGTGAAAGACCTATGAGGCGTCTTGATCTATCTCTATAGATTTTGATGCCTAATATATAAGCAGCTTCTCCAAGGTCCTTCATTGAAAAACTTTTATTCAAGTAGGCCTTGATGCTGTCCAAGAGTTCTATATCATTTCCCATCAAAAGTATGTCATCTACATATAATATGAGAAATGCTACAGAGCTCCCACTCACTTTCTTGTAAACGCAGGCTTCTCCATAAGTCTGTGTAAACCCAAACGCTTTGATCATCTCATCAAAGCGAATGTTCCAACTCCGAGATGCTTGCACCAGCCCATAAATCGAGCGTTGGAGCTTGCACACTTTGTCAGCATTCTTAGGATCGACAAAACCTTCCGGCTGCATCATATACAATTCTTCCTTAAGGAAACCATTAAGGAATGCCGTTTTGACGTCCATTTGCCATATTTCGTAATCATAGAATGCGGCAATTGCTAACATGATTCGGACGGACTTCAGCTTCGCTACCGGTGAGAAAGTCTCATCGTAGTCAACCCCTTGAACTTGTCGATAACCCTTAGCGACAAGCCGAGCTTTATAGATGGTCACATTACCATCCGCGTCTATCTTCTTCTTAAAGATCCATTTATTTTCTATGGCTCGCCGTTCAACGGGCAAGTCAGTCAAAGTCCATACTTCGTTTTCATACATGGATCCTATCTCGGATTTCATGGCTTCTAGCCATTTGTCGGAATCTGGTCCCGCCATCGCTTCTTCATAGTTCGAAGGTTCACCGTTGTCTAACAACATGATTTCCAAGACAGGGTTGCCGTACCACTCTGGTGCGGAACGTGTCCTTGTGGACCTTCGAATTTCAGTAGGAGCTTGATCAGAAGTATCTTGATCATTATCATTAACTTCCTCTCTAGTCGGTGCTGGCACCTCAGGAACATTTTCTTGAGTTGCGCCATTTTCCGGTTCAAGAGGTAATACTTCATCAAGCTCTACTTTCCTCCCACTTACTTCTTTCGAGAGAAACTCTTTCTCCAGAAAGGACCCATTCTTGGCAACAAAGATCTTGCCTTCGGATCTGAGGTAGAAGGTGTACCCAATAGTTTCTTTTGGGTATCCTATGAAGACGCATTTTTCCGATTTGGGTTCGAGCTTTTCAGGTTGAAGTCTCTTGACATAAGCATCGCATCCCCAAACTTTTAGAAACGACAGCTTAGGTTTCTTCCCAAACCATAATTCATATGGTGTCGTCTCAACGGATTTCGACGGAGCCCTATTTAAAGTGAATGTGGCAGTCTCTAAAGCATAGCCCCAGAAGGAAAGCGGTAAATCGGTAAGAGACATCATAGATCGCACCATATCTAACAGAGTGCGATTACGACGTTCGGACACACCATTACGCTGAGGTGTTCCAGGCGGCGTGAGTTGTGAAACTATTCCACATTTTCTTAAGTGTGCCCCAAACTCGTGACTCAAGTATTCTCCTCCACGATCTGATCGTAGAAACTTGATTTTCCTGTCACGTTGATTTTCAACCTCACTCTGAAATTCCTTGAACTTTTCAAAGGTTTCAGACTTGTGTTTCATTAAGTAGATATACCCATACCTACTTAAATCATCAGTGAGGGTGAGAACATAACGATAGCCACCGCGAGCCTCAACACTCATTGGACCGCACACATCGGTATGTATGATTTCCAATAAGTCGGTTGCTCGCTCCATTGTTCCTGAGAACGGAGTCTTGGTCATTTTACCCATAAGGCATGGTTCGCACGTGTCAAATGATTCATAATCAAGAGACTCTAAAAGTCCATCAGCATGGAGCTTCTTCATGCGTTTGACACCTATGTGACCAAGGCGGCAGTGCCACAGGTATGTGGGACTATCATTATTAACCTTACTTCTTTTGGTACTCACATTATGAATATGTGTAGCATCACGTTCGAGATTCATAAGGAATAAACCATTCACCATAGGAGCATGACCATAAAACATATCTCTCATAAAAATGGAACAACCATTATTCTCAGATTTAAAAGAGTAGCCATCTCGAATTAAACGAGATCCCGATACAATGTTCATGCTCAAAGCTGGCACTAAATAACAATTATTAAGGTTTAAAACTAATCCCGAAGGGAGATGCAGAGGTAGCGTGCCGACGGCGATCACATTGACCTTGGAACCATTCCCGACGCGCATCGTCACCTCGTCCTTTGCCAGTTTCCGCTTATTCCGCAGCCCCTGCTTTGAGTTACAAATGTGAGCAACTGCACCGGTATCAAATACCCAGGAGCTACTACGGACACTGGTAAGGTACACATCAATTACATGTATATCACATATACCTTTTGTTTTTGCCGGCCTTCTTATCCGCTAAGTACTTAGGGCAGTTCCGCTTCCAGTGACCGCTTCCCTTGCAATAAAAGCACTCAGTCTCGGGCTTGGGTCCATTCTTTGGCTTCTTCCCAGCAGCTTGCTTGCCGGGCGCGGCAACCTCCTTGCCGTCCTTCTTGAAGTTCTTTTTACCCTTGCCTTTCTTGAACTTAGTGGTTTTATTGACCATCAACACTTGATGTTCCTTTCTGACTTCTACCTCTGCTGATTTCAGCATAGCAAATACTTCAGGAATGGTCTTTTCCATCCCCTGCATATTGAAGTTCATCACAAAGCTCTTGTAGCTTGGTGGAAGCGACTGGAGGATTCTGTCAATGACCGCATCATCCGGGAGATTAACTCCCAGCTGAGTCAAGCGGTTATGCAACCCAGACATAGTGAGTATGTGCTCACTGACAGAACTGTTTTCCTCCATCTTACAGCTGAAGAATTTGTCGGAGACTTCATATCTCTCGACCCGGGCATGAGCTTGGAAAACCATTTTCAGCTCTTCGAACATCTCATATGCTCCATGTCTCTCAAAACGCTTTTGGAGCCCCGGCTCTAGGCTGTAAAGCATGCCGCACTGAACGAGGGAGTAGTCATCGAAACGTGCCTGCCAAGCGTTCATAACGTCTTGTTCCGCAGGGAGAACGGGTGCGTCACCAAGCGGTGCTTGTAGGACATAATCTTTCTTGGCAGCTATGAGGATGATCCTCAGGTTCCGGACCCAGTCCGTATAGTTGCTGCCATCGTCTTTCAGCTTAGTTTTCTCTAGGAACGCGTTGAAGTTGAGGACTACGTTGGCCATTTGATCTACAAGACATATTGCAATGATTTTAGACTAAGTTCATGATAATTAAGTTCAACTAATCAAATTATTAGTGAACTCCCACTTAGATTAGACATCCCTCTGGTCATCTAAGTATTACATGATCCGAGTTAAACTAGACTGTGTCCGATCATCACGTGAGACGGACTAGTCAACATCGGTGAACATCTTCATGTTGATCGTATCTTCTATACGACTCATGCTCGACCTTTCGGTCTTCCGTGTTCCGAGGCCATGTCTGTACATGCTAGGCTCGTCAAGTCAACCTAAGTGTTTGCATGTGTAAATCTGTCTTACACCCGTTGTATGTGAACGTCTGAATAAAACACCCGATCATCACGTGGTGTTTTGAAACAGCGAACTGTCGCAACGGTGCACAGTTAGGGGGAACACTTCTTGAAATTATTGTGAGGGATCATCTTATTTACTACCGTCGTTCTAAGTAAACAAGATGCAAAACATGATAAACATCACATGCAATCAAATAATAAACGTGACATGATATGGCCAATATCACATAGCTCCTTTGATCTCCATCTTGGGGCTCCATGATCATCTTGTCACCGGCTTGACACCATGATCTCCATCATCATGATCTCCATCATCGTGTCTCCATGAAGTTGCTCGCCAACTATTACTTCTACTACTATGGCTAACGCGTTTAGCAATAAAGTAAAGTAATTTACATGGCGTTTCTCGATGACACGCAGGTCATATAAAAGAATAAAGACAACTCCTATGGCTCCTGCCGGTTGTCATACTCATCGACATGCAAGTCGTGAATCCTATTACAATAGCATGAACATCTCATACATCACATATAGATCATTCATCATTCATCACAACTTTGGCCATATCATATCACAAACCACTTGCTGCAAAAACAAGTTAGACGTCCTCTAATTGTTGTTACAAGTTTTACGTGGCTGAATTAGGGTTCTAGCAAGAACGTTTTCTTACCTACGTTAAAGCCACAACGTGATTTGTCAACTTCTATTTACCCTTCATAAGGACCCTGTTCATCGGTTCCGCTCCAACTAAAGTGGGAGAGACAGACACCCGCCAGCCACCTTATGCAACTAGTGCATGTTAGTCGGTGGAACCGGTCTCACGTAAGCGTACGTGGAAGGTTGGTCCGGGCCGCTTCATCCCACAATACCGCTGAAGCAAGAAAGGACTAGTAACGGCAAGAAAGTTGACAAATCTACGCCCACAACCAATTGTGTTCTACTCGCGCAAGAAGAACTACGCATAGACCTAGCTCATGATGCCACTGTTGGGGAACGTTGCAGAAAACAAAAATTTTCCTACTCGTTTCACCAAGATCATCTAGGAGTTCATCTAGCAACGAGTGAATAGATGCATCTACATACCTTGTAGATCGCGAGCGGAAGCGTTCAAAGAACGGGGATGATGTAGTCGAACACGGCGTGATTCGAATCACCGGAGATCCTAGCACCGAACGGACGGCACCTCCGCGTTCAACACACGTACGGAACAGCCACGTCTCCTCCTTCTTGATCCAGCAAGGGAGGGAGGAGAGGTTGAGGGAGATGGCACCAGCAGCAGCACGACGGCGTGGTGTTGATGGAGCTGCAGTACTCCGGCAGAGCTTCGCTAAGCACTATGGAGGTTGAGGAGGTGTTGGGGAGGGAGAAGGAGGCAACCTAAGGCCAAGGACTCAAGGTATGAAGTCCCTCCTCTCCCCCACTATATATAGGGGTGCCAAGGGGGGTGGCCGGCCCTAGGAGATCCAATCTCCTAGGGGGTGCGGCGGCCTAGGGGGGTTTCCCTCCCCCCCAAGGCACCTAGGAGGTGCCTTCCACTAGTAGGACTCCTCCCCCTTGGAAACCCTAGGCGCATGGGCCTAGTGGGGCTGGTGCCCTTGGCCCATTAGGCCAAGGCGCACCCCCTTACAGCCCATGTGGCCCCCCGGGACAGGTGGCCCCACCCGGTGGGCCCCCGGGACCCCTCCGGTGGTCCCGGTACAATACCGATAACCCCGAAACTTGTCCCGATGCCCGAAACAGGACTTCCCATATATAAATCTTTATCTCCGGACCATTCCGGAACTCCTCGTGACGTCTGGGATCTCATCCGGGACTCCGAACAACATTCGGGTTACTGCATATACATATCCCTACAACCCTAGCGTAACTGAACCTTAAGTGTGTAGACCCTACGGGTTGGGGAGACATGTAGACATGACCGAGACGACTCTCCGGTCAATAACCAACAGCGGGATCTGGATACCCATGTTGGCTCCCACATGCTCCACGATGATCTCATCGGATGAACCACGATGTCGAGGATTCTATCAACCCCGTATGCTATTCCCTTTGTCTATCGATATGTTACTTGCCCGAGATTCGATCGTCGGTATCCCAATACCTCGTTCAATCTCGTCACCGGCAAGTCACTTTACTCGTACCGTAATGCATGATCCCGTGACCAGACACTTGGTCACTCTGAGCTCATTATGATGATGCATTACCGAGTGGGCCCAGTGATACCTCTCCGTCATACGGAGTGACAAATCCCAGTCTTGATCCATGTCACCCAACAGACACTTTCGGAGATACCCGTAGTCTACCTTTATAGTCACCCAGTTACGTTGTGATGTTTGGCATACCCAAAGCACTCCTACGGTATCCGGGAGTTACACGATCTCATGGTCTAAGGAAAAGATACTTTGACATTGCAAAACTCTAGCAAACGAACTATACGATCTTGTGCTATGTTTAGGATTGGGTCTTGTCCATCACATCATTCTCCTAATGATGTGATCTCGTTATCAATGACATCCAGTGTCCATAGTCAGGAAACCATGACTATCTGTTGATCAACGAGCTAGTCAACTAGAGGCTCACTAGGGACATGTTGGTGTCTGTTATTCACACATGTATTACGATTTCCGGATAACACAATTATAGCATGAATAAAGACAATTATCATGAACAAGGAAATATAATAATAATGCTTTTATTATTGCCTCTAGGGCATATTTCCAACAATAGGTCCGTCACCTAGCGGTGCATCAAGGACATAATTCTTCTGTGCAGCAATGAGGATAAACCTCAGATCACGGATCCAATCCGCATCTTTGCTACTAACATCTTTCAACACAATTTTCTCTAGGAACATATCAGAATAAACATATGAAAGCAACAACGCGAGCTATTGATCTACAACATAGATATGCTAATACTACCAGGACTAAGTTCATGATAAATTAAAGTTCAATTAATCATATTACTTAAGAACTCCCACTTAGATAGACATCCCTCTAATCCTCTAAGTGATCACGTGATCCAAATCAACTAAACCATGTCCGATCATCACGTGAGATGGAGCAGTTTCATTGGTGAACATCACTATGTTGATCATATCTACTATATGATTCACGCTCGACCTTTCGGTCTCCGTGTTCCGAGGCCATATCTGTATATGCTTGGCTCGTCAAGTATAACCTGAGTATTCCGCGTGTGCAACTGTTTTGCACCCGTTGTATTTGAACGTAGAGCCTATCACACCCGATCATCACGTGGTGTCTCAGCACGAAGAACTTTCGCAACGTGTGCATACTCAGGGAGAACACTTCTTGATAATTTAGTGAGAGATCATCTTATAATGCTACCGTCAATCAAAGCAAGATAAGATGCATAAAAAGATAAACATCACATGCAATCAATATAAGTGATATGATATGGCCATCATCATCTTGTGCTTGTGATCTCCATCTCCGAAGCACCGTCATGATCACCATCGTCACCGGCGCGACACCTTGATCTCCATCGTAGCATCGTTGTCGTCTCGCCAATCTTATGCTTCCACGACTATCACTACCGTTTAGTAATAAAGTAAAGCATTACATCGCGATTGCATTGCATACAATAAAGCGACAACCATATGGCTCCTGCCAGTTGCCGATAACTTGGTTACAAAACATGATCATCTCATACAATAAAATTCAGCATCATGCCTTGACCATATCACATCACAACATGCCCTGCAAAAACAAGTTAGATGTCCTCTACTTTGTTGTTGCATGTTTTACGTGGCTGCTACGGGCTTAAGTAAGAACCAATCTCACCTACGCATCAAAACCACAACGATAGTTTGTCAAATAGACTCCGTTTTAACCTTCGCAAGGACCGGGCGTAGCCACACTCGGTTCAACTAAAGTTGGAGAGACAGTCGCCTGCATGCCATCTTTGTGCAAAGCACGTCGAGGGAACCGGTCTCGCGTAAGCGTACGCGTAATGTTGGTCCGGGTCGTCTCGTCCAACAATACCGCCGAACCAAAGTATGACATGCTGGTAGGCAGTATGACTTGTATCGTCCACAACTCACTTGTGTTCTACTCGTGCATATAACATCAACATAAATAACCTAGGCTCGGATGCCACTGTTGGGGAACGTAGTAATTTCAAAAAATTTCCTACGCACACGCAAGATCATGTGATGCATAGCAACGAGGGGGAGAGTGCTGTCTACGTACCCAACGCAGACCGACTGCGGAAGCGATGACACGACGCAGAGGAAGTAGTGGTACGTCTTCACGATCCAACCGATCAAGCACCGAAACTACGGCACCTCCGAGTTTGAGCACACGTTCAGCTCGATGACGATCCCCGGACTCCGATCCAGCAAAGTGTCGGGGAAGAGTTCCATCAGCACGATGGCGTGGTGACGATCTTGATGAACTACAGCAGCAGGGCTTCGCCTAAACTCCGCTACAGTATTATCGAGGAATATGGTGGCAGGGGGCACCGCACACGGCTAAGGAATAGATCACGTGGATCAACTTGTGTGTCTAGAGGTGTCCCCTGCCTCCGTATATAAAGGAGGAGAGGAGGGGAGGCTGGCCGGTCAAGGGGGGAGGCGCAGGAGAGTCCTACTCCCTCTGGGAGTAGGATTCCCCCTCCAATCCTAGTCCAACTAGGATTCCTCGGAGGGGAAAAGAGGAGGAGGGGCCGGCCACCTCTCCTAGTCCTAATAGGACTAGGGGAAGGGGGGGCGCAGCCCATCTAGGGCAGCCTCTTCTCTTTTCCACTAAGGCCCACTATGGCCCATATAGCTCCCGGGGGGTTCCGGTAATCCTCCCGGTATTCCGGTGAAATCCCGATTTCACCCGGAACACTTCCGATATCCAAATATAGGCTTCCAATATATCAATCTTTACGTCTCGACCATTTCGAGACTCCTCGTCATGTCCGTGATCACATCCGGGACTCCGAACAACCTTCGGTACATCAAAATGCATAAACTCATAATATAACTGTCATCGTAACCTTAAGCGTGCGGACCCTACGGGTTCGAGAACAATGTAGACATGACCGAGACATGTCTCCGGTCAATAACCAATAGCGGGACCTGGATGCCCATATTGGCTCCTACATATTCTACGAAGATCTTTATCGGTCAGACCGCATAACAACATACGTTGTTCCCTTTGTCATCGGTATGTTACTTGCCCGAGATTCGATCGTCGGTATCTAATACCTAGTTCAATCTCGTTACCGGCAAGTCTCTTTACTCGTTCCGTAATACATCATCTCACAACTACCATATTAGTTGTAATGCTTGCAAGGCTTATGTGATGTGTATTACCGAGAGGGCCCAGAGATACCTCTCCGATAATCGGAGTGACAAATCCTAATCTCGAAATACGCCAACCCAACATCTATCTTTGGAGACACCTGTAATGCTCCTTTATAATCACCCAGTTACGTTGTGACGTTTGGTAGCACCCAAAGTGTTCCTCCGGCAAACGGGAGTTGCATAATCTCATAGTCATAGGAACATGTATAAGTCATGAAGAAAGCAATAGCAACATACTAAACGATCGGGTGCTAAGCTAATGGAATGGGTCATGTCAATCAGATCATTCAACTAATGACGTGACCTCGTTAATCAAATAACAACTCTTTGTCCATGGTTAGGAAACATAACCATCTTTGATTAACGAGCTAGTAAAGTAGAGGCATACTAGTGACACTCTGTTTGTCTATGTATTCACACATGTATTATGTTTCCGGTTAATACAATTATAGCATGAATAATAAACATTTATCATGAAATAAGGAAATAACTTTATTATTGCCTCTAGGGCATATTTCCTTCACGATCTTGCCACACTTCCTAGATTCTAATAACCACCTCGATGCGATCGGATCTGCCGGCGGAATCCTATCTGCTTCTAACTCTCGCTGCTTTTCGCTTCTTAACTGTCAACACAAACGTTTCACTTCTACCTTAACTCTATCATGCCTTGCCTCGCCACATCACATCTTTATCACTAACGTATACGCTCCCTCACAACGAGAACTAAAACTTGAATTCCTAGATGAACTTAAGAAAATAGAACCACCAAACCCATCACCCTGGCTTCTCATTGGTGACTTTAACCTTACACGATTCCCTAATGAGCGGAACAACAACAACTTTGACGATCGGAAGTCGATGCCTTCAATGACACAATTGATCAACTTGCTCTATTAGAACTACCACTTCTGGACAGACAATTTACCTGGTCAAACAAAAGATTATCACCTACGCTAATACGCTTAGATAGAGTACTTATTAACCTACCTTGGGATGCTCTCTTCCCAAACACGCACCTAACCTCTCTTACTAGATTCGTTTCCGATCACGTTCCTCTTCTAGTCACTATATCCACAGTTGTCCCTTCTTCCCGCCTTTTTAGATTTGAACGCTTCTGGACCTCATTCGAGGCCTGTGGCAACACTGTGCGGGCCTGTTGGCGGCCCAACAACCACGGGCCTCCCACCGATCCAGCTGCCTCTCTCGCCCATAACATCAAAAAAACACGACCAGCCCTAAAATCCTGGGCCAAGACGCTGCGGCCCATCTACCAACGGGAAAATAACTGCAAAGTGGCAATCCAGGCCCTCGACCTAAACGAGGAATTCTCTCCTCTATCTCCCCTTGAGCAAAAACTAAGGTTGGTCATCTCTAACCTACTGCAACGTGCTATCAAACAAAAGATCGCATTTTGGAAGCAGAGGGGGAAGATTAGAGTCGCCATCGATGGGGACAAAAATTCCAGGTTCTTCCACGCTTCTGCAACACAGCGCTCTCGCTCAAACAAAATCCCTCTGCTTATTCATAACTCCTCCGAAGTTTTCCTGCACGAACAAAAAGCCGATATCCTAAAGAACTACTTCCAACAACTAATCGGAAATGCAAAAAATGTCACTTGGAACTTCAGTTTACAGCAACTATACCCCTCTCCCCTTCCCCAACTTTCAGATCTCACACAACCCTTCTCACAAGACGAAATCCATCAGGCTTTTCTCACCATGAACGCAAACGCAAGCCCCGGCCCGGATGGCTTTGGACCAATCTTCTTCAGAAAATTTTGGCATGATATCAAACAGTCAATATTACCGTTCTTTTCTGCCTTCCACGATCAAACGGCTTCAACTTGAACGTTTTAACCGAGCCTTCATGGTTCTCCTTCCCAAAACCCTGGCGCCAACGTCTCCAGATGCTTTTAGACCAATCTCTCTCCAAAACTGTACTCCAAAAGCAGTTGCCAAAGTTCTCACTAACAGGGTCAAGCCACTAATCCCACTGCTCATTCACTATGATCAAACGGGTTTCCTTCACGGATGCAACATCGCTGAAAACTTCATTTATGCAGCCGATATCCTAAGTGCTTGCCACACACACAAAGCGCCGACCATGGTCTTCAAGGTTGATTTCAGAAAAGCTTTTGACTCTATCTGCTGGTCCTCCCTCTTTCAAATCCTACAAGCTCGAGGTTTCCCCCCACTTTTCTGCTCCTGGGTCCAAGAAATTCTCTACACTGGGAAAACGGCCATCCTCCTAAATGGCATTCCGGGGCCATGGATCCAATGTCGATGCGGCTTAAGACAAGGAGACCCTTTTTGTTGCAGATGTCCTTCAAAAACTGATTGCCAGTGCTTTCCAACAGAATGTTCTTTGCCACCCACTAAGACCAAATGAACCACCAGTGATGCTTCAATACGCTGACGATACTCTTAACATCGTTGCTGCTAACGATTCAACGACCTTAACCCTAAAACAAACACTCCACGATTTTGCCCTTGCAACAGCGTTGCTTATCAATTTCCAAAAAACGGCACTCCTCACCATCGCCACTGATCCATCCATGCAAAACAACATCGCCACTGCTAGTGGATGCTCATTATCCTCCTTTCCACTAATGTACCTAGGCCTTCCTCTCTCCCCCACTAAATTGCCGCTCTCAGCCTTCGACCCAATCATTGACAGCTTCCGGAAGTTCCTCTTCGGCTGGGTAGCGCGTCTGCTTTCACGCGGTGCTCGCTTAACTCTGCTAACTGCAGTCCTAGACTCACCCACAGTCTATTTTATGTCAGTTTTTCGTCTTCCTAAGTCCATCATAGCAAAACTGGACGCCATTCGAAGGGCGTTCTTCTGGTCTAATGAGGCAACTTGCACGGGGGCAAGCTGTTTAGTCGCCTGGAAAAACGTTTGCAAACCGAAAAATACTGGTGGTTTAGGCATTAAAAATCTCGAAGTTCAGAACCGCTGCTTCCTTATGAAATTCTCCTTTAAGATTTTGCAGAACCCAAACGTCCCTTGGACACAATGGTACCACCAACAATATCCTCTTGGCATCTTAGTAAAAACTGCAATGCCCTCCTTCCTCTGGAAAATTATCAACAAAAATTTGCCACTGCTCATCGAGCACTCTTTTGTGATCACCTACAATGGGCTTTCCACCTTCTTTTGGTTGGACACATGGCTACTACAGTCGCCTCTCCATAAAGTTTTCCCCAACCTACACTCACACTCGATGGATGACAAGGTTCTAGTGGCTACAATATGGCAAAAAGGCTTATTAACGAACTTGTGGAACCGTCTATCTAATGCTGCTGCTCGTGAGCTGGACTGTGTACTGTTGCTGTTGCAGGATTTTCAGCAGGTAGATCGATCAGATGAACGGTCCCTCTCCCATGGGCTGCCATTCTCTGCCAAGAACGCTTACTCCTCCGTTCTTGCTAAGGACTATGCTGATCCACACCATGACTTCGTCTGGGACTCCAAGGTGCCAATAAAAGTCAAGATCTTCGCCTGGCTTCTCCTCCGTGATCGGCTAAACACGAAGGCCAACATGTTTCGCAAGCATATTGCCCAATCAGCTGCTTGCCCCCGATGTCAAGACCCGCACGAGGATGCTCTCCATCTCATCTCCAACTGCTCCTATGCAACACAGGTTTGGTCCTCCTTGGGTCTGCCGTCACCAACCTCCCTGGACGATTTGCAACAACATCCCACGATTCCTGGCCTCAACCCAAACATCTGGCCTTCGGTCGCTCTGATGGTTGCATGGAAGATTTGGGATTCGAGAAACGCCCTCGTATTCAGAAACGAGGATCACACCCACAGAATTACAATTCGTAACATTGTAGCAGATTTCTCCCTCTGGGTCTTTCGGTTCAAAAAGAAATAAGACAATACTTCTGCTAAGCAATGGCTGAATTTCCTCTCTGCTGCTATTCATTAACTATTGCTGTTGTAATCTGAACTAATGCTGTAATTCTTCGATCCTCTTTTGAGTGGTAATATATTTAGGTGGGGAAGCTCTCCCCCCCCCCCCCCCCCCCCCCCCCCCCCCCCGGTTGACCGTTCAAAAAAATATCAACAAAAAATATCAACAGAAAAATACTCCCTCCATCCTAAAATAAGTGTCTTTGATTTAGTACAACTTTACTACAAAGTTGTACTAAATCAAAGACACTTATTTAGGACGGAAGTAGTAGATAAGGTAAAATTATATCAAGGTCATTCAGATAGCTCCACCAAAACATATGTTTTGCAATATTGTCAAGTAATATAAGGTGGGACAATAGTGCATAACAAATACATGGAACAACAATAACAATCCATAGTTCAACTGAAAAAAAAAACACTGCCGAAATTATGTAACCCAAACTAAAAGAAAGTACCCAACTGATTATTATACAGATCCATTCATTATTTTTGATAGTGAGTAACCTTGTTTCTGATCTCTTCACAAGTTAATTAGTGAATACTTCTAACCATAGCTTTACTGTATTAGAAAAGGTGGCTGTTTCTCAAGTAAAGGAAATTCGGTTCATCAAAAATCGTTGATAATATAAATTGCAATATAAGACAGAAATTTAATTCAAGAAATGTATACCAAATTCTTGTCATTTTATTTCCAAGGTCTTTAAGTGAAAGGTTGCAGATTAGACTTTTCAAGTACATTGTTACCAGCAAGCCAAGCAAAAGAAAAACAAAAAATAATTCAAATTAAGTGATGTTAGTAGGTTTACAAAATTATAGAGCTAAGAAGCTTGCAATAACAAAAAAAGGTTAAATGTCATCAGTACACCTTCTTTAGTGTTGAGCTAAACAAATATGCAATAAGAAAATAGCATGTCCATCAATACACCAAATGTTTTAACGCCATTCTCATGAGATGCCCCATTGGTAGGTGCACATACTAATTTTAGATTTCAGCCACAGGTCACATGGAGAGAACCAAGGACGTGAAAATTTGGAAATAGACATATTGGGGGGAAAGAAGAGGGGACCTGAATACGCAAGGGGTTGTGGACATTGACTATCAACAGACAAGTGCATAAGTCCAGCCGCTCGAGTTTTTCGAGAAAAGAACAGATAGATGAAGAGGAAGTTTCTCAATGTACAAAATCCTCTAGAGAATCTGCCCATGTCCTCTCGAATCCTCTCTCTGGTGGTGACTCGGGCAGAACGGCCGCGCGCCTACCAGTCTCCAAATATGCTCAAGTCAATTGACCACCGCCAAAAAACATTACCTGTATGTACAAATTGGATTGGCAGGATGTCAGGACAAAGAAATTGTTTGGTGGAAGAAGGAATAGTACATGAAACGGAAAGAAATACAGGGGAGCCTGGTGTATTGTTGTTCCCCATCGACATGTCCTCTCTTGAACAGTGCCCTCCATCCCCTCCAACGTGAATCCTGCAGGGCAACAATCTGAGAGGCCCGGTATGCTTATGTAGTTGCTGGAGCACCATGGAGAAGAATAGGTTGCCCACCAAAGTTCCCTGTACCAAGAAGAAGAGAGGAGGATTGAATTAAAAACAGAGTTACGATCGCTGAGATGTTGAGGAGGGGGGCATGCGCGCTGCCGTAGCGTTTATCCACCATCGCCGGCTAGGAGCAGGATGAGACATCGTCCGCCATCGCCGCCAGAGTTATCCATAAGGACATTTGTACCAAGGGCCAGCGGCCCATGCCGCATGCTCGCCCCGCCCAACACCACCTGGAACCCCTGATGCGGATTCCATCGCCGCAACCTCAAGTTCCTCAACAGAGGCATCGCCGGATCGTTGCCGCTACCACCAGCATGGTTAGGGATTTTCAGGGCCTGAGAGAGAAGGGGGAGATCAACGAACTGACCTGGAGGCAGCCGCTCGAGCGCCGGATCCTCTCGGGCGCCTCTCCCTGGCTGGATCCCCTAGACCGCCGGTTCCCTCGCTAGCGTCGCCTCAGTTTTTTTTTTTTTTGAGTAAAATTCATCGGTGGTACCTTAACTTGCGTCGCCCGGTCACTTTGGTCACTGTACAAAAAAAAACTCACGCAATGCGGTCATTGTGTACGGTGAACAGTGAAAATACGGTCACTGTGCGCCGTAGACGCAACGTACGCCGCAATTTTGACCAGTCCACGGGCTCCACGTAGGCGGGGCAGAGGATTTATGTTAAAGTGCCCATTTGCGGGAGACGTTTTTGTAAAAAAACCGTTTAGATAGAAATCCCCAATTCTTCCCTCCAAATCCCTAGTTCTCGCCGCCGCCGCGCCCATCCTGCCCTCTCGCCGCCGCGCGCCCATCCTGCCCTCTCGCCGCCGCGCGTCCATCCTGCCCGCGCCCCCGACAACGACTGCGCCATGTCTTCTGCTAGTTCTGCCCGGTCTGGTCTCCGCGGCCGGACAGTGGTGGTGCCGCTCATCCCATGTCCTCGCTGCCAGGCGACAGTGAGGTACTACGTTTCGAACACAGAGGATCACGAGGGCTGGGTGTTCTACAGATGTCCCAATCACTCTGTGATTTTGTTCTTGGCATCAGTTTTGCCCTTTTGTTGGTCAAAGTTTAATTTTTTGCTGTTGGTTTGCAGGCTACTGGGTGTGATTTCTGGTTTTGGGAGATGGAATATGTTGCGTACCTAGTAGATGCTCATTTCTTGGTTGGTGAAAGCACAAGTGCTCCTTAGGTGGTTTTGGTAATTAATGTCAACATATCTCTTGTTGGACTAACACTTTTATCTAGTATGTTTCAGGTAAGTTCAACAATGGAGTGGCATGGACTAAAGGATGTGGGAACTCCTTCAAGATGCTAAGGACAAAGGATTGGCTCAAGCTTCAAGCTCAAGACTCTTCATTTTACATTTTAGTGGTTCAAGACCACATTGAGTCTATAGGAAAAGCCAATACTATCAAGAAGGGATGAGGTGTTGCTTAATGAGCCTCTTGCTTCATGTGCTTAGTGATATGCTCCAAAACCCTCAGCTACTTTCCCACTCCCACAAATGACCTAAACCCAAATCCAAAATCGGTCACACCGATTCTTCCTATCCGGCGTCACCGATTCCAAAAGTCATAGCCACTGCCACAAACCCTAAGCAAATCGGTCTTACCGATAGGGATCTCGGTCTCACCGAGATGGGATTGTAATCTCTCTGTGTATGTCCATTATCAAAATCGGTCTCACCGAGTTTGAGCAATCGGTATTACCGAGATTACAATGCAAACTTTCTGTTGACTCATTACCAAAATCGGTCCCACTGAGTTTGTGTAATCGGTCAAACCGAGTTTGCCTGACCAAATCTCTGGAAAGCTTATTACCAAAATCGGTCTCACCGAGTTTGTGTAATCGGTCTTACCGAGATTATGTTATGCCCTGACCCTAACCTAATCGGTCTCACCGAGTTGCATTTCGTCCCACCGAAAAACCTAACGGTCACATTATTTGCTAAATCGGTCTGACCGAGTTTAACGATTCGGTCCCACCGAGTTTGGTAGATTGTGTGTAACGGTTAGATTTTGTGTGGAGGCTATATATACCCCTCCACCTCCTGTTCATTCATGGAGAGAGCCATCAGACTGAACCTACACTTCCAGCATACATTTTCTGAGAGAGAACTACCTACTCATGTGTTGAGGCCAAGATATTCCATTCCTACCATATGAATCTTGATCTCTAGCCTTCCCCAAGTTCCTTTCCACTCAAATCTTCTTTCCACCAGATCCAAAACCTATGAGAGAGAGTTGAGTATTGGGGAGACTATCATTTGAAGCACAAGAGCAAGGAGTTCATCATCAACGCACCATTTCTTACTTCTTGGAGAGTGGTGTCTCCTAGATTGGCTAGGTGTCACTTGGGAGCCTCCGACAAGATTGTGGAGTTGAACCAAGGAGTTTGTAAGGGCAAGGAGATCGCCTACTTCGTGAAGATCTACCGCTAGTGAGGCAAGTCCTTCGTGGGCGACGGCCATGGTGGGATAGACAAGGCTGCTTCTTCGTGGACCCTTCGTGGGTGGAGCCCTCCGTGGACTCGCGCAACCGTTACCCTTCGTGGGTTGAAATCTCCATCAACGTGGATGTACGATAGCACCACCTATCGGAACCACGCCAAAAACATCCGTGTCTCCAATTGCGTTTGAATCCTCCAAACCCTTCCCTTTACATTCTTGCAAATTGCATGCTTTACTTTCCGCTGCACATATACTCTTTGCATGCTTACTTGATATGTATTGCGAATGTTGAAATTGTGCCTAAACTCCACTTAAACTCAAAGAATCTTAAAAACTGCCACTTTGCTACTAAGTGTCTAATCACCCCCCCTCTAGACACACCTTTTCAAGGTCCTACAAGTGGTATCAGAGCTTTGGTCTCCATTGCTTTGGTTTAATCAACATTGGAGGAAGATGGATGAGTCTACTATTGGGGGTCTTAGACATAGAGTGCCTATTCTTGATGGAGAGTATTTTTATGAATGGAAAAATGAGATGCTTGTTATTTTCAATCAATATCATTTGAACAAGTACATTGCTAGCCCTTGTGCACCTTATGTTGATCCTATGCATCCTACCCATGATGAGTCAATTGACATGATTAGGAATCTTAGAACTGCCGAACTTATCATTAGAGGATTGCCTGGAAACTTGATTGGATGCTTGCCTACTTTCAAGTGTGCCTACATCATATGGAAATTTCTTGTGGAACGATTTCGAGATTATTCCTTAAAAAATCTTGATGAAGTTCTTCATAAGTCTATTGCTTTGAGTAAGATGAATACTAGTGATCCTATGTTTGGTGATCGTCTATTTGAGCTTACAAACCTCATGCGTGCCAAAGGAAATGTTGGTATTATTAGTGATATTATTTCCGAAGCTATAAAAATTCATAAGCAAGATCATTGTCAAACCCATTCTAATGAATCACCCTCTCTGGGACTTGATCCACCACATGACGATGTTGAACATGGATACTATGATGAGGATGATGATAGTGACTTCGATCTTGATGATGCAATGAGACACTTTGGTCTTATGGCAAGTCTTCGGGGATATATGTCAGGAGGAAAGGAATGGGTTCTTGATAGTGGATGTACCGATCACATGACTGGAGATAAAAGACATGTTTCGTGAGCTTGCTAATAATGATAGTCCTCGAAAGTATGTCACTTTCGGTGACAACTCAAAGGGTAAGGTGGTTGGCCTCGGTAAGGTGGCCATATCACATGATAGCTCCATACAAAATGTCATGCTCATTGAATCTCTTGGATACAACTTACTTTCAGTATCTAGACTTGCTGATTTCGGTTTCAATGTCTTATTTACTGAAGTTGATTGCCAAGTGTTTCGTCGAGATAATCATAAAATGGTCTTTACCGGTGTGCGTAGAGGTGATCTATACATTGTTGATTTCACTAAAAAGGCTCAACCTAAAACTTGCTTCATTGCTAAATCCTCAAAAGGTTGGTTATGGCATAGAAGATTAGGTCATGTTGGTATGCAAAACCTTAACAAGCTTATTAAAGGAAATCATATCCTTGGAATTAACGATGTCATATTTGATAAGGATAGACTTTGCAGCGCTTGTCAGGCATGTAAACAGGTTGGAGGAAGGCATCCCGTGAAGAACATCATGACCACAAGGAGGCCACTCGAGCTACTTCACATGGATCTCTTTGGTCCCAATTCCTACAAGAGTCTCGGTGGAAATTCTTTTGGTCTAGTTATAGTTGATGATTTTTCAAGATTTACGTGGGTGTTCTTTCTCGATGATAAATCACAGGTCCAAAAGATATTTAAAAACTTCGCCAGGAAGGCCCAAAATCAATTTGAAGTGAAGATCAAGAAGGTTCGCAACGACAACGGAACGGAGTTCAAGAACGCAAATGTGGACACCTTTCTTGACGAAGAAGGGATTTCACACGAGTTCTCGGCTACGTACACACCTCAACAAAACGGAGTTGTTGAGAGGAAGAACCGGACGCTCATTGAAATGGCGAGAACGATGCTTGATGAGTACAAGACGCCGAAGCACTTTTGGGCGGAAGCGATTGAGACAGCTTGTCATGCAACAACTCGCTTGTATCTTCACAAGCTACTCGGCAAGACGGCATACAAGCTCCTCACCGGTAACAAACCCCAAGTTGGATACTTTCGAGTATTCGGCTCAAAGTGCTACATTCTTGATAAGCATCATCGTTCTAAATTTGCTCCTAAATCTCATGAAGGTTTCCTACTAGGTTATGGCTCAAACTCTCACACCTACCGTGTCTACAACAATTTCACCCAAAAGTGTTGAGGAGACGGTGAAGGAAATATGCCCTAGAGGCAATAATAATGTTATTATTTATTTCCTTATTTCATGATAAATGTTTATTATTCATGCTAGAATTGTATTAACCGGAAACATAATACATGTGTGAATACATAGACAAACATAGTGTCACTAGTATGCATCTACTTGACTAGCTCGTTAATCAAAGATGGTTAAGTTTCCTAACCATAGACAATGAGTTGTCATTTGATTAACGGGATCAAATCATTAGGAGAATGATGTGATTGACTTGACCCATTCCGTTAGCTTAGCACTTGATCGTTTAGTATGTTGCTGTTGCTTTCTTCATGACTTATACATGTTCCTATGACTATGAGATTATGCAACTTCCGTTTACCGGAGGAACACTTTGTGTGCTACCAAACGTCACAACGTAACTGGGTGATTATAAAGGTGCTCTACAGGTGTCTCCGAAGGTACATGTTGGGTTGGCGTATTTCAAGAGTAGGATTTGTCACTCCGATTGTCGGAGAGGTATCTCTGGGCCCTCTCGGTAATACACATCACTTAAGCCTTGCAAGCATTGTAACTAATGAGTTAGTTGCGAGATGATGTATTACAGAACGAGTAAAGAGACTTGCCGGTAACGAGATTGAACTAGGTATTGAGATACCGACGATCGAATCTCGGGCAAGTAACATACCGATGACAAAAGGAACAACGTATTTTGTTATGCGGTTTGACCGATAAAGATCTTCATAAAATATGTAGGAGCCAATATGAGCATCCAGGTTCCTCTATTGGTTATTGACCGGAAACGTGTTTCGGTCATGTCTACATAGTTCTCGAACCCGTAGGGTCCGCACGCTTAAGGTTTCGATGACAGTTTTATTATGAGTTTATGAGTTTTGATGTACCGAAGGAGTTCGGAGTCCCGGATGAGATCGGGGACATGACAAGGAGCCTCGAAATGGTCGAGACGTAAAGATCGATATATTGGACGACTATATTCGAACATCGGAAAGGTTCCGAGTGATTCGGGTATTTTTCGGAGTACCGGAGAGTTACGGGAATACGTATTGGGCCTTATTGGGCCATACGGGAAAGAAGGAAGAGGGCCTCAAGGGTGGCCGCGCCCCTCCCCTTGGTCTGGTCCGAATTGGACTAGGGAAAGGGGGCGCCCCCTTCCTTCCTTCTCCTTTTCCCTTCCTCTTTTTCTATTCCATATGGGAGGTGGAATCCTACTAGGACTAGGGAGTCCTAGTAGGACTCCACACTTGGCGCGCCCCCTCCTAGGGCCGACCTCCTCCCCCCTTGCTCCTTTATATACGGGGGCAGGGGGGCACCCCATGACACATAAGTTGATCTTCATGATCGTTCCTTAGCCGTGTGTTGTGCCCCCCTCCACCATATTCCACCTCGGTCATATCGTTGCGGTGCTTAGGCGAAGCCCTGCATCGGTAGAACATCATCATCGTCATCATGCCGTCGTGCTGACGGAACTCATCCCCGACACCCTGCTGGATCGGAGTCCGGGGATCGTCATTGAGCTAAACGTGTGCTGAACTCGGAGGTGCCGTACGTTCGGTACTTGGATCGGTCGGATCATGAAGACGTATGACTACATCAACCACGTTGTCATAACGCTTCCGCTTACGGTCTACGAGGGTACATGGACAACACTCTCCCCTCTCGTTGCTATGCATCACCATGATCTTGCGTGTGCGTAGGAATTTTTTTGAAATTACTACGTTCCCCAACAGTGGCATCCGAGCCTAGGTTTTATGCGTTGATGTTATATGCACGAGTAGAACACAAGTGACTTGTGGGCGATACAAGTCATACTGCTTACCAGCATGTCATACTTTGGTTCGGCGGTATTGTTAGATGAAGCGGCCCGGACCGACATTACGCGTACGCTTACGCGAGACTGGTTTTACCGCCGTGCGTTGGACACAGGTGACTAGCGGGTGTCTGTTTCTCCAACTTTAGTTGAACTGAGTGTGGCTACGCCCGGTCCTTGCGAAGGTTAAAACATCACCAACTTGACGAACTATCGCTGTGGTTTTGATGCGTAGGTAAGAACGGTTCTTGCTCAGCCCGTAGCAGCCACGTAAAACTTGCAACAACAAAGTAGAGGACGTCTAACTTGTTTTTGCAGGGCATGTTGTGATGTGATATAGTCAAGACGAGATGAGATATAAGTTGTTGTATGAGATGATCATGTTTTGTTGAAGTTATCGGCAACTGGCAGGAGCCCTATGGTTGTCTCTTTGTTGCATAAGATGCAAGTGCCAAATAATTGCTTTACTTTATCGCTATGCGATAGCAATAGTTGCAAGAGAAATAGTTGGCGAGACAACCATGTGATGACACATTGATATAGATCAAGATGATGAAGATCATGGTGTCGTGCCGGTGACGATAGAGATCATGACAGTACTTTGGAGATGGAGATCAAAGGCGCAAGATGATCATGGCCATATCATGTCACATATTTTGATTGCATGTGATGTTTATCTGTTATACATCTTATTCTGTTTTGTTTAACGGTAGCATTTTAAGATGATCTCTCAATAATTATCAAGAAGTGTTCTCCATGAGTATGCACCGTTGCGAAAGTTCTTCGAGCTGAGACACCACGTGATGATCGGGTGTGATAGGCTCTACGTTCAAATACAACGGGTGCAAAACAGTTGCACACGCGGAATACTCAGGTTAAACTTGACGAGCCTAGCATATACAGATATGGCCTCGGAACACGGAGACCGAAAGGTCGAGCGTGAATCATATAGTAGATATGATCAACATAGTGATGTTCACCATTGAAAACTACTCCATCTCACGTGATGATCGGACATGGTTTAGTTGATTTGGATCACGTGATCACTTAGATGACTAGAGAGATGTCTGTCTAAGTGGGAGTTCTTAAGTAATATAATTAATTAAACTTAAATTTATCATGAACTTAGTCCTGGTAGTATTTTGCAAATTATGTTGTAGATCAATAGCTCGCGTTGTTGCTTTCATATGTTTATTTTGATATGTTCCTAGAGAAAATTGTGTTGAAAGATGTTAGTAGCAATGATGCGGATTGGATCCGTGATCTGAGGTTTATCCTCATTGCTGCACAAAAGAATTATGTCCTTAATGCACCGCTAGGTGACAGACCTATTGAAGGAGTAGATGCAGATGTTATGAACGTTTGGCTAGCTTAATATGATGACTACTTGATAGTTTAGTGCACCATGCTTAACGGCTTAGAATCGGGACTTCAAAGACATTTTGAACGTCATGGACCATATGAGATGTTCCAGGAATTGAAGTTAATATTTCCAGCAAATACCCGAGTTGAGAGATATGAAGTCTCCAACAAGTTCTATGGCTAAAAGATGGAGGAGAATCGCTCAATTAGTGAGCATGTGCTCAGATTGTCTGGGTACTTCAATCGCTTGAATCAAGTGGGAGTTAATCTTCCAGATAAGATAGTGATTGACAGAATTCTCTAGTCACCATCACGAAGTTACTAGAACTTCGTGATGAACTCTAGTATGCAAGGGATGACGTAAAAGTTTCCCGAGCTCTTCGTGATGTTGAAATCAACGAAGGTAGAAATCAAGAAAGAGCATCAAGTGTTGATGATTGACAAGACCACTAGTCTCAAGAAAAGGGCAAAGGGAAAGAAAGGGAACTTCAAGTAGAATGACAAGCAAGTTGTCACTCCTGCGAAGAAGCTCAAAGCTGGACCAAAGCCTGAAACTGAATGCTTACACTACAAAGGAAATGGTCACTGGAAGCGGAAATGCCCTGAATATTTGGTGGATAAGAAGGATGGCAAAGTGAACAAGGGTATATTTGATATACAGGTGTTTGATGTGTGCCTTACTAGTGTTTATAGTAGCCCCTGAGTATTTGATACTTGTTCGGTTGCTAAGATTAGTAACTCGAAACAGGAGTTACAGAATAAACAGAAACTAGTTGAGGGTGAAGTGACGATGTGTGTTGGAAGTGGTTCCAAGATTGATATGATCATCATCGCACACTCCCTATACTTTCGGGATTAGTGTTGAACCTAAATAAATGTTATTTGGCATTAGCGTTGAGCATGAATATGATTTGATCATATTTATTGCAATACGGTTATTCATTTAAAATCAGAGAATAATTGTTGTTCTGTTTAAATGAATAAAACCTTTGATGGTCATACACCCAATGAAAATAGTTTGTTGGATCTCGATCGTAGTGATACACATATTCATAATATTGATACCAAAAAGATGCAAAGTTAATAATGATAGTGCAACTTATTTGTGGCACTGCCGTTTGGGTCATATCGGTATAAAGCGCATGACGAAACTCCATAAAGATGCATTTTCAGAATCACTTGGTTATGAATCATTTGATGCTTGCGAACCATGCCTTTTGGGCAAGATGACTAAAACTCCGTTCTCTGGAACAATGGAACAAGCTACTGACTTATTGGAAATAATACATACCGATGTATGCGATCCAATGAGTGTTGATGCTCGTGGCAAGTATCGTTATTTTCTGACCTTCACAAGATGATTTGAGCAGATATGGGTATATCTACTTGATGAAACATAAGTCTGAAATAGTTGAAAGGTTCAAAGAATTTCAGAGTGAAGTGGAAAAATCATCGTAACAAGAAAATAAAGTTTCTGTGATTTGATCGCGGAGATGAATATTTGAGTTACGAGTTTGGTCTTCAATTAAAACAATGTGGAATAGTTTCACAGCTCACGCCAACTGGAACACCACAACGTTATGGTGTGTCCGAACGTCATAATCGCACTTTATTGGATATGGTGCGATCTATGATGTCTCTTATTGATTTACCATTGTTGTTTTGGGGTTATACATTAGAGACAGCTGCATTCACGTTAAAAGGGCACCATCTAAATCCGTTGAGACGACACCATATGAACTGTGGTTTGGCAAGAAACCAAAATTGTCGTTTCTTAAATTTTGGGGCTGCGATGCTTATGTGAAAAAGTTTCAACCTGATAAGCTCGAACCCAAATCGGAGAAGTGCGTCTTCATAGAATACCCAAAGGTAACTATTGGGTACACCTTCTATCACAGATCCGAAGGCAAGTTATTCGTTGCTAAGATGGATCCTTCCTAGAGAAGAAGTTTCTCTCGAAAGAAGTGAGTGGGAGGAAAGTAGAACTTGATAAGGTAATTGTACCTTCTCCTGAATTGGAAATTAGTTCATCACAGAAATTAGTTCCAGTGATTCCTACACCAATTAGTGAGGAAGTTAATGATGATGATCATGAAACTTCAGATCAAGTTGCTACCAAACCTCGTAGGTCTTCCAGAGTAAGATCCGCACCAGAGTGGTGCGGTAATCATGTTCTGGAAGTCATGTTACTAGACGATGATGAACCTACAAACTATGAGGAAGCGATGATGAGCCCAGATTCCGCGAAATGGCTTGAGGCCATAAAATCTGAGATATGATCCATGTATGAGAACAAAGTATGGACTTTGATTGACTTGCTCGATGATCAGCAAGCCATGTTAAATAAATGGATCTTCAAGAGGAAGACGGACACTGATAGTAGTGTTACTATCTACTATGTTCGACTTGTTGCGAAAGGTTTTCGACAAGTTCAAAGTGTTGAATACGATGAGATTTTCTCACTCGTATCGATGCTTAAGTCTGTCTAAATCATGTTAGCAATTGCCACATTTTATGAAATCTGGCAAATGGATGTCAAAACTGCATTCCTTGATGGATTTTGTAAAGAAGAGTTGTATATGATGCAACCAGAAGGTTTTGTCGATCCAAAGGGAGCTAACAAAGTGTGCAAGCTCCAGCGATCCATTTATGGACTGGTGCAAGCCTCTCGGAGTTGGAATAAACGCTTTGATAGTGTGATCAAAGCATTTGGCTTTGTATAGACTTTTAGAGAAGCCTGTATTTACAAGAAAGTGAGTGGGAGCACTACATCATTTCTGATAAGTATATGTGAATGACATATTGTTGATCGGAAATAATGTAGAATTATTCTGCAAAGCATAAAGGAGTGTTTGAAAGGAGTTTTTCAAAGAAAGACCTCGGTGAAGCTGCTTACATATTGAGCATCAATATCTATAGAGATAGATCACGACGCTTGATAAGTTTTTCAATGAATACATACCTTGACAAGATTTTGAAGTAGTTTAAAATGGAATAGTCAAAGAAAGAGTTCTTGCCTGTGTTACAAGGTGTGAAATTGAGTAAGACTCAAATCCCGACCACGGCAGAAAATAGAAAGAGAATGAAAAGTCATTCCCTATGCCTCAGTCATAGGTTCTATAAAGTATGCTATGGAATGTACCAGACCTATTGTATACCTTGCTCTGCATTTGGCAAGGGAGTACAATAGTGATCTAGGAGTAGATCACTGGACATTGGTCAAGAATATCCTTAGTGAGGACTAAGGAAATATTTCTCGATTATGGAGGTGATAAAAGAGCCTGTCGTAAAGAGTTACATCGGTGCAAGCTTTTACATCAATCCAGATGACTTTAAGTCTTAATCTGGATACATATTGAAAGTGGGAGCAATTAGCTAGATTAGCTCCGTGTAGAGCATTGTAGACATAGACTATTTGCAAAATATATACGGCTCTGAATGTGACAGACCTGTTGACTAAGCTTCTCTCACAAGCAAAACATGATCATACCTTAGTACTCTTTAGGTGTTAATCACATAGCGATGTGAACTAGATTATTGACTCTAGTAAACCCTTTAGGTGTTGATCACATGACGATGTGAACTATGGGTATTAATCACATATAGATGTGAATATTGGTGTTAAATCACATGACGATGTGAACTAGATTATTGACTCTAGTGCAAGTGGGAGACTGAAGGAAATATGCCCTAGAGGCAATAATAAAGTTATTATTTATTTCCTTATTTCATGATAAATGTTTATTATTCATGCTAGAATTGTATTAACCGGAAACATAATACATGTGTGAATACATAGACAAACATAGTGTCACTAGTATGCATCTACTTGACTAGCTCGTTAATCAAAGATGGTTAAGTTTCCTAACCATAGACAATGAGTTGTCATTTGATTAACGGGATCACATCATTAGGAGAATGATGTGATTGACTTGACCCATTCCGTTAGCTTAGCACTTGATCGTTTAGTATGTTGCTGTTGCTTTCTTCATGACTTATACATGTTCCTATGACTATGAGATTATGCAACTTCCGTTTACCGGAGGACACTTTGTGTGCTACCAAACGTCACAACGTAACTGGGTGATTATAAAGGTGCTCTACAGGTGTCTCCGAAGGTACATGTTGGGTTGGCGTATTTCGAGATTAGGATTTGTCACTCCGATTGTCGGAGAGGTATCTCTGGGCCCTCTCGGTAATACACATCACTTAAGCCTTGCAAGCATTGCAACTAATGAGTTAGTTGCGAGATGATGTATTACAGAACGAGTAAAGAGACTTGCCGGTAACGAGATTGAACTAGGTATTGAGATACCGACGATCGAATCTCGGGCAAGTAACATACCGATGACAAAAGGAACAACGTATGTTGTTATGCGGTTTGATCGGTAAAGATCTTCGTAGAATATGTAGGAGCCAATATGAGCATCCAGGTTTCGCTATTGGTTATTGACCGGAAACGTGTTTCGGTTATGTCTACATAGTTCTCGAACCCGTAGGGTCCGCACACTTAAGGTTTCGATGACAGTTTTATTATGAGTTTATAAGTTTTGATGTAGCGAAGGAGTTCGGAGTACCGGATGAGATCGGGGACATGACGAGGAGCCTCGAAATGGTCGAGACGTAAAGATCGATATATTGGACGACTATATTCGAACATCGGAAAGGTTCCGAGTGATTCGGGTATTTTTCGGAGTACCGGAGAGTTACGGGAATACGTATTGGGCCTTATTGGGCCATACGGGAAAGAAGGAAGAGGGCCTCAAGGGTGGCCGCGCCCCTCCCCTTGGTCTGGTCCGAATTGGACTAGGGAAAGGGGGCGCCCCCTTCCTTCCTTCTCCTTTTCCCTTCCTCTTTTTCTATTCCATATGGGAGGTGGAATCCTACTAGGACTAGGGAGTCCTAGTAGGACTCCACACTTGGCGCGCCCCCTCCTAGGGCCGACCTCCTCCCCCCTTGCTCCTTTATATACGGGGGCAGGGGGGCACCCCATGACACACAAGTTGATCTTCATGATCGTTCCTTAGCCGTGTGTTGTGCCCCCCTCCACCATATCCCACCTCGGTCATATCGTTGCGGTGCTTAGGCGAAGCCCTGCGTCGGTAGAACATCATCATCGTCATCATGCCGTCGTGCTGACGGAACTCATCCCCGACACCCTGCTGGATCGGAGTCCGGGGATCGTCATCGAGCTGAACGTGTGCTGAACTCGGAGGTGCCGTACATTCGGTACTTGGATCGGTCGGATCATGAAGACGTACGACTACATCAACCGCGTTGTCATAATGCTTCCGCTTACGGTCTACGAGGGTACATGGACAACACTCTCCCCTCTCGTTGCTATGCATCACCATGATCTTGCGTGTGCGTAGGAATTTTTTTGAAATTACTACGTTCCCCAACAGACGGTAGATGTGAATTTTGATGAATGTAACGGCTCACAAGTAGAGCAATTGCCAATTGATGTAGGTGACAAAGATCCTTTGGAAGCAATTCAAGACTTGTCTATTGGCAAGGTTCATCCAACGGAGGTAAAGGAGAGTACCTCGTCTGTCCAAGTGGAAGCTTCTACTTCACGACAAGGTGAACCAAGAGTTGATACGGAAGCATCAACAAGTGGGACACACCAAGATGAAGAAAACGAGGAAGTGCATCAAGATGAACGTCAACAACCTCCTTCTCCACCACGAAAAGAGAACGACAACACCAACAATGAAGAAGGCCAAGAAGAAGAAGAACAAGATGAAGAAGATGTTCAACGAAGACCCAAGCAAAAGCTTTCACGAGTTCGATCAAGAATTGCTAAAGATCATCCCGTTGAGCAAATCTACAATGACATTCAAACCGGGAGAATCACTCGCTCTAAAACTCGTTTAGCTAACTTTTGTGAAAACTATTCTTTCATCTCTAGCATTGAACCTATGAAGGCTGAATAAGCATTGGAAGATCCGGATTGGATAAATGCTATGCATGAAGAGCTACATAAATTTGAGAGGAATCAAGTTTGGACATTGGTTGAGAAGCCCGACCACAACCACAACGTCATCGGTACCAAATGGGTGTTTCATAACAAGCAAGATGAAGATGGACAGGTAGTTCGCAACAAAGCACGTCTCGTCGCCCAAGGCTACACACAAGTAGAAGGTATGGACTATGGTGAGACTTACGCCCCCGTTGCTAGACTTGAGTCCATTCGCATCTTACTTGCCTATGCTAATCATCATGATATCACCTTGTACCAAATGGACATTAAAAGTGCTTTTCTAAATGGTGAAATAGAGGAGGAAGTTTATGTTAAGCACCCCCCCGGCTTTGTCAATCCTAAGAAACCCAATCATGTTTACAAACTTCACAAAGCTCTTTATGGTCTTAAACAAGCTCCTAGAGCATGGTATAAATGCTTGACCAAGTTCCTTATTAAAAAGGTTTTGAAATTGGGAAATTGATTCTACTCTTTTTACTAAAAGGGTTAATGGAGAACTATTTATGTGCCAAATCTATGTTGATGATATCATATTTGGTTCAACTAACCCTCATTTTAGTGAAAAGTTTGGGAAGCTAATGTCAGAGAAGTTTGAGATGTCCATGATGAGTGAACTCAAATTCTTCCTTGGGTTGCAAATCAAGCAAACAAAGGAAGGTACCTTTGTTTCTCAAACGAAGTATACAAAGGACTTATTCAAGAAGTTCAATATGCAAGAATGCAAAGGTATGTCTACACCCATGCTTACTAGTGGACATAATGACTTGACCAAAGATGGTGAACCGGTTGATCAAAAGGTTTATTGCTCTATGATTGGTTCATTGTTATATCTATGTGCTTCACGTCCCGATATCATGCTAAGTGTGTGCATGTGTGCACGATATCAAGCTGCTCCTAAAGAATGTCATCTTAAGGCCGTGAAAAGGATAGTAAGATACTTAATGCATACACCAAATTTTGGCATTTGGTATCCTAAGAGGGCCTCTTTCAATCTTGTTGGCTATTCCGACTCGGACTATGCTGGAGACAAGGTTGATAGAAAGTCCACTACGGGTACTTGTCAATTTCTTGGTAGATCTCTTGTGTCTTGGTCCTCCAAGAAACAAAACTCGGTATCCTTATCCACCGCCGAAGCTAAATATATTGCCGCTGGTTCATGTTGTGCTCAATTACTTTGGATGACCCAAACTCTTAAAGATTATGGGATATATGTGAGACATGTTCCATTGCTCTGTGAAAATGAAAGTGCTATCAAAATTGGTCATAATCCAATGCAACATTCTCGAACTAAGCACATTGAACTTCGTCATCATTTCATTCGAGATCATGTTGCTAAGGGTGACATTGATCTTAAGCATGTTCGCACCGAAAAGCAATTAGCAGATATATTCACTAAACCTCCTGATGAGAAAGTGTTTTGCAGGTTAAGAGGAGAATTGAACATCATTGATGCTTCGAACTTGGAGTAGAAACTCCATTGGATACATGCAAGACATGAGCTGATGACTAATCCTTGATATTTCTCTTATGATGGAAATCTTATGTCTTGGATATATTTGTATCTTGCATGTTATCTAACTCATGTAGGTACTTGGTGGAATCAAACTCCATGAGATTGTAATCTACTCATATCTTGAGCAATCTCTACATCACCAAGTCTCTACACTATGGTGGATGAAGACAAGGAAGCACGAAACCATTCAAACATATCCTTTGACAAATTCTATGTTGAACTTCATGATTGTCATTTTTGGATACACAAGTGCTCTTCCTTGCCAAAACTAACCCATGTAGGAAGATGGAATTAAATTCCAAGTGGTGCTCCAAATTTTTGATGAGCTACATCAACCTTGAGCAATCCACACAAGTTCAACTACATGGACTACACCACCAACCAAGGTATGTCATTCCATCTTAGAGAAGCTTTACTCTAAGTCATGAGCTAAAGCAACTCGACAAGATGAGAATACATCAAAATGCTTAAACGAAAAATGGCAACCCCATTTTGAGCTTAAACGATGAGTATGACCTATGATCAAGTGATCTCACTTGACTCCTAAGTCAATATACTCTAACATAGGTGACTCTGTCGCCGACCATCTCTAGATGAAGTTCTCTTGTGTTCTTTTCTATGTTTCTGCATTTGTCTTATGCATATTTGTTTCCCCTTTCAAAAAAAAACTTCATCTAGATTTCTTTTTGTTTGCTCTGCATTTTCTGCATTCCAATTCATTGCACATCTTTCAGTAAATTCCTTGCAAATCTTTGTGAGATCTTGCTAGTCTAGTGAGCTGAGGTGACAAGTGTTTTCTCTGATATGAACTCGGTTTCACCGATTTGTTATTTTCGGCCCAACCGAATCCTTTCGGTCCAACCGAAGCATACCACTCGGTGCCACCGATTTCACAACAGGAAAAACAGTTTGCCACATATTCTATGTTTCCTCTGATCCAGCTCCACTCAATGAATCTTGTCCTCTACAAGCATCACATTTTTATCTTTCCTTTGTGCTGTGTCTCAAGGACCAAACCCATTAGACGGATTCCAGAAAAACCTTCTTGGAAATTGATATCAAAGGGGGAGAGAGAGAACATCAAAGCTTATCATTTAGAAAAGAGATCACATCAAAGAAGAAAGAGTTTATCACCTTCTTGAGGGGGAGAGAGATATCATCTCCAAAAGGGGGAGAGAGAGACCTTCTAGGGGGAGAGACCCTCAAAAGGAGAGAGAGATCTCCAGGGAGAGAGAATACTTAAGTAGAAAGTATTTCCCAAGGATCCCAGATGCTTGGTGTTCAAGAGGAGATATGCCCACATGTCTTATTGAGGGGAGAGACACGTTCATATGATCTGTTGTGCTTATTTGCATTAGCATGCATCAGCTCTTATCATCATTCATATTTTTTAGCTCTGATTTTATGTTCCCTATCTTCTCCCAGTATCCCATGTTAGATTCAGGGGGAGCAAGACATCTAAGGGAAAGAAATCATTTAAATTCATTGCATATCTTTACTCTTGGGGACATGTCTAATCCAATGTGGTACTTAGTACTCACTCTCTACATGTCATCCCAGTCTTGGTATTCTTGTGGTTTCTTCTGTTTGCTCTGGCTAGTAGATCTATATGTGTTATCTAACCTTATTTACGCAGGTTCATCCCATCCCAAGCCAACTCAAGACCACAAGGTAAGTATATGCATCACAATCATGTGTACGAGGAATTCTTGCTGATGTACATACTGTTTGCAAGAAGTACTCATGAGCATGAAGGTATTCTCTTTAACATTGTTTGCTCTGATGCATATGGCCAAGATACATGTAACACATTGCCTGCTCTATCATGGTTATGCTCTCATATGCCTCTATATTCCATATTCACATGACTACATACATGTAGGGGGAGCCTATGTTTGTTACATGTCCTTCCAAAGCTTTACTTGCTACTCTTTATATCTTTATCTAAAGCTTTGATGTATGTTGTCATCAATTACCAAAAAGGGGGAGATTGAAAGCACAAGTGCTCCCTAGGTGGTTTTGGTAATTAATGTCAACATATCTCTTGTTGGACTAACACTTTTATCTAGTATGTTTCAGGTAAGTTCAATAATGGAGTGGCATGGACTAAAGGATGTGGGAACTCCTTCAAGATGCTAAGGACAAAGGATTGGCTCAAGCTTCAAGCTCAAGACTCTTCATTTTACATTTTAGTGGTTCAATACCACATTGAGTCTATAGGAAAAGCTAATACTATCAAGAAGGGATGAGGTGTTGCTTAATGAGCCTCTTGCTTCATGTGCTTAGTGATATGCTCCAAAACCCTCAGCTACTTTCCCACTCCCACAAATGACCTAAACCCAAAGCCAAAATCGGTCACACCGATTCTTCCTATCCGGCACCATCGATTCCAAAAGTCATAGCCACTGCCACAAACCCTAAGCAAATCGGTCTTACCGATAGGGATCTCGGTCTCACCGAGATGGGATTGTAATCTGTCTGTGTATGTCCATTATCAAAATCGGTCTCACCGAGTTTGAGCAATCGGTACTACCGAGATTACAATGCAAACTTTCTGTTGACTCATTACCAAAATCGGTCCCACCGAGTTTTTGTAATCGGTCAAACCGAGTTTGCCTGACCAACTCTCTGGAAAGCTTATTACCAAAATCGGTCTCACCGAGTTTGTGTAATCGGGCTTACCGAGATTACGTTATGCCCTAACCCTAACCGAATCGGTCTCACCGAGTTGCATTTTGGTCCCACCGAAAAACCTAACGGTCACATTATTTGCTAAATCGGTCTGACCGAGTTTAACGATTCGGTCCCACCGAGTTTGGTAGATTGTGTGTAACAGTTAGATTTTGTGTGGAGGCTATATATACCCCTCCACCTCCACTTCATTCGTGGAGAGAGCCATCAGACTGAACCTACACTTCCAGCATACATTTTCTGAGAGAGAACTACCTACTCATGTGTTGAGGCCAAGATATTCCATTCCTACCATATGAATCTTGATCTCTAGCCTTCCCCAAGTTCCTTTCCACTCAAATCTTCTTTCCACCAGATCCAAAACCTACGAGAGAGAGTTGAGTGTTGGGGAGACTATCATTTGAAGCACAAGAGCAAGGAGTTCATCATCAATGCACCATTTGTTACTTCTTGGAGAGTGGTGTCTCCTAGATTGGCTAGGTGTCACTTGGGAGCCTCCGACAAGATTGTGGAGTTGAACCAAGGAGTTTGTAAGGGCAAGGAGATCGCCTACTTCGTGAAGATCTACCGCTAGTGAGGCAAGTCCTTCGTGGGTGACGGCCATGGTGGGATAGACAAGGTTGCTTCTTCGTGGACCCTTCGTGGGTGGAGCCCTCCATGGACTCGTGCAACCGTTACCCTTCATGGGTTGAAGTCTCCATCAACGTGGATGTACGATAGCACCACCTATCGGAACCACGCCAAAAACATCCGTGTCTCCAATTGCGTTTGAATCCTCCAAACCCTTCCCTTTACATTCTTGCAAATTGCATGCTTTACTTTCCGCTGCACATATACTCTTTGCATGCTTACTTGATATGTATTGTGAATGTTGAAATTGTGCCTAAACTCCACTTAAACTCAAAGAATCTTAAAAACTGCAACTTTGCTACTAAGTGTCTAATCACCCCCCCTCTAGACACATCTTCTCAAGGTCCTACAGTTGGGAACCAAGCTGTGGATGCTGTTGGAGCAACAGAGGAGAGGAGGGAAGAACTCATTAGGGCTAGGAATGAGAGGAGAAGGATTGCAGCTCAAGTGGCAACTAGTAGGGCTGCTTTGGCAAGGCCTGGCTCTCTACAGTAGAATATGAGCATGCACCAAGAAAGTGCATTGATTGGATTAGGTGCAGAGATCTTGGTGCTGCTGAAGCTTCTGCTAGGTAGTGTGATGCTGCTGTGTGCCCTCTGTGTTCTTCTATTGATGAAGAAGTGAGGACAAGTGCTCTCTGCATTAGAAGAAGAAGAAGTGATGAAGGAGTACTGTAGAAGAAGAAGAAGTGATGAAGACAAGTGCTCATTTTGGTAGTGGAGAAGTGAAGAACAGCTTCAGTAGTTTAGCATGTTAAGTAGAGTACTTTCACTAGTTCAATGTTAGGAAATGGCTATGAAGTTAGCTTGGTTGTATCAAATGTTATGGTTGTCAAGGCCAGAAATGTATGAAGTGATCTATCCATCTATCTTTAATGGAAACATTGTCTTTGTATTCTGTTATCTTTCTGACATGATAATTGTGAAATGAGTTGTTGTGTAATGCTATCATATCATATTTATGAAATGAAAAGAATGGCAGCCAGGATGTTATGTGGAAGCAGTATTGACATCAACAATAGAATGACAACAAATGAGTAGACAGACAAGACAGTTTTGATACCAAAATATAGTTTCTGTTGTGCATCTTCATTAGCACTACTCAAAATAGAGTACCATAAGATCATCTAAAGATAAAAAGTCTCATAGATCATCTAAAGATAACAAGAAAGGGAAACACAATCATATTTTACATTGATGAAGGAGTACTCTTGCTAAAACAAGATAAACAGTCTCATAGATCATCTAAAGATGTCAAACATGCTTGATCTTTCTGGCACATGCCCAGCTCCCTCCATGTTTCTTTGTGCTTGTTTCCTCAGCTGCTCCTTCTTTGCTGCAATGGATTGTATCTCTGCTTGTTTCTTTGCAGCAAGGGCTTGTTTCTCTTCCTGCTTCTTTGCTAGGAGTGCTTGTCTCTCTGATTCCTTCTGTGCAGCAATGGCTTTCTTCTCTTCTAGTTTCTTTGCAGCAGCAGCCTCATTTCGTGCCTTCTTCTCAGCAGCCAGTTTCTACTTCCTCTCAGCAGAAAGCTCTCTTTGTGTCTCCACTATTATTTGCCTTGTCTCTGCTCTTGCTTGCCTCGGGATGGCCATTGTTTCCTTCTTCTGTGCAGCTGCCTCTCTCTCTTCTTCTCAGCTTCTATAGCCTTCTTTTCTACTTTCTCATGCCTTCTTCTAGCAGCCTCTTCTGCTTTCTTCAACTTTGCTTCTATCCTTGCCTCTAGTATAGCTTGTTTCTTGTCTTGAAGTTCCTTCTCTCTTTGCTGCTTCATTGCCAGCATCTTCTTAGCTAGCTCTCCCTGCCTGATTGTGTTAGTACTTGTCTGGGCATGGTTCAACATTGCTTGTGCATTTGTTAAGAATGTTGATTCTGGGATTGGTGTGTGCTGAAGCACTCTAGGCAAAGGCCTCTGTAGATAGACATGTCAAGTGTCAACAAATGGAAACTAACAATGTCACTAAAGCATGACTGAAACAGAGTAAGTGAGCAAGAGCACTCATGTTGAAATTACCTGCTGAAGCATATGATCCACCATAAGATCTTGTACTACTGTACTAGTCTCTGCACTTGTGTTGGCCTACTGCTCATCAAACAAAAAGCTTGTTACAGTCTGCTGCTCTATAAGATGTGCTAGAGGTTGTGTACAAGACAGTTACCTGGGCTTGTTCTGGAGGTGGCTGTTACTCCATATTGGCTTGTGAAGTTTCCAAATTGTCATCATGTTGAGGTGGAGGAGCTTGTGCATTGGGAGGTGGTAGACCAGCTTTCATATATTTGCAACCCTTGATATTGTGGTCAGGCTCACCACAGTAACTGCAGTGCATGATTACACCATGCCTTGACATCCTCCTCCCTCCATTACTACAAATAATCTCTTTTGGTCCCTTCCTTCTGCTTTTGCAAGGCCTTCCAACATGCTTCTTTTAGTCTGGTGGATTAATTACAGGCCCATTCATCTTCTCCCACTCAGTGATGTCCTTGCAAGGGTAGATGATGTTGCTATAAGCCTTCTTGAACATGGACACCGAGTAGCATTGATCCACTAAGGTTAGTGGATCTACTCTCTCATTCCTACAATATGCTATAACACGTATGCAAGTCACTCCACTTTTTTGCCATCTCATACAGCTGCAGGACTTGCTGTGCCAGTCTACTATGTACTCTGTTCCTCTATCCACCACTTGAAACACACCATCTCCTGATTCATACACATAGCATGTGTTGGCCAGCTCTGTCAGCTTGTCAACTAGTTTCTTGATCTTAGGGCACCTTACTCCTTGCATCTTCTCACCCTCACAATGCTTAGTGTAGTGCCTTGCAGTCCACTGTTGCTTGATCCTCTCAAACATTGAAAGAATTGGCAACTCTCTTGCCTCCAAGATATATCTGCACAAACATATCGTGTTATGTTAACAACAGTGATAGGAAAACATTTCATCTTGTGTTAAAATAGTGAGATGAAAGCATTGGAACTTACTTGTTGAACACCTCACACAAATTGTTGAGCAGAATGTCACACTTAGGTATGTCACTTTGGAAAGCCCTCACCCAAGTGTTTGGCTCCAACTCTTTCAACAAGGTGTATGCACCCTCATTCAGCACCTTCATCTCAAGCATGTACTGCTCATACTTAATAACTGTTGTGCTCCTAGCTATCTTCCACAATTGATTCTTCAAAGCATCACCTTTGTACAGTTGTTGGAAATTCTTCCACATATGCCTGACACAGAACCTATGTTCTGACTCAGGGAATACTTCAGTCACAGCATTTATCGGGCCCTACAAAACAACATAGACCAATAAACAAAGTGTTAAACAAGTGTTCTCAAGTAGAGTAATCTAATTAGACCATGGGGATGTGTTAAACAAGTGTTAAACAAGTGTTCTCAAGTGCATATACCTTCTGCTTGTTTGACATTACTGTCCATGGGGATGTGTTGATAATAGCAAGATCACTCTTCAGTCTCTCAAGAAACCAAACCCAGTTAGGCTTATCCTCCACTTCCACAACACCTATGGCCATGGGGAATATGCAATTATTTGGATCTATTCCTACTGCAACCAGCAACTGCCCTCTGTATCTTGTTTTAATATGGCAGCCATCTATGAAGATCATAGGCCTGCAACCTTGAAGATAGCCTCTCTTGCATGCATCATGGCACATGTAGGCCTTGTTGAATCTAGCTTCATTATCCAGTGCAAGGAAAAATGAGCTACCAGGATTACTTCTCCTTATCTCATTTCCATAATGCCACAACAGCTTGTACTGCCCTTCTTCATCTCCATGAATTATTTTCATAGCCAGCCTTCTTGCCCTCTGAAGCTTGGACCTAGTTGGTGTCATGTGCCATTCCTTTTGAACAACCCTTGAGAAGTTTCTAAGATTCATATCCTGATCAGCCCTGAAACTCTCAAGGTATTTCCTAGCTAGAAAAGGTGCTGTGAAAGCCTTGATCTTCCATTTTTTGCAGCAACTATGTTCTTCAACATACTTCTTTACCATGAAACATTTGGTTCTGCTGTCATAAGAAGCCCACAAGTACCAGGTACAATCTTCATCACAGACTGCTTCGACTCTCTTCCTGTCATTCACTGGTAACTTGACATCAACTCTATTCTTGCAGCTGTATTCCTTAATTGCTTTCCTAAGCAAATCAACATTTTCAAACACTTGTCCAACATGGAAATTTGGACAAGTCAGATCCTCCTTTCTAAATGCTCTAAATTTGGTTTGCATTTCATCATCTGAATCAGGTGCCCAAAGATCTTCACCTTTAGATTCATAATCTGACATGTTTTCTTCCTTTCCTTCCCCTACAACTCCTTTATCCTTTGTTGTTGTTTTCTGCTTCACCTTGTCCTTCCTTTGAACTGGTTCATCCTCATCCACATTGTCAGCATAAAGGTCATCATCATCATCACTGATTTCAATGTCACTATCTACCATGTCACCAGGATCAAAATCACTGTCATCTGAGTCACTATCTATTCCTACATTGCCTTCAAAACATCTCTTCTTTGATCTGGTTCTCCTCAATTGATGTGCTTCTGCATCTTCATCTACTGCATGTTGCTCTGCTTCTTTTTCTTGCTCTACTTGCTCTGCATCTTCATTTGGCTCTGCTTCTCCTTCTTGGCCTACATGCTCTGCATCTTCATGTTGCTGTACATCATCATGTTACCCTGCTTGTCCTTGTTGCTCTGCATTCTCCTCTGCTCCTTCACCAAATGTGCACTGCCTTCTTACAAACATGAATGGATTGCCATCTTCATGTGGCACATTGTTTGGATACACAACCTGAATTGGTATAGGGCAGTCTTCTTCTGAATTTGCAGGCTTGCTACTATGAGGATTAGTACCATCTTTTGAAGGGCTAAACACTGGTGGAATTTCAGCCCTTGGAAATTGGACCACATCATCAACAACCTTCTTAGTAATCAAGGTGTCATCATGATCAAGATAAATACTGAAAAAATGATGCCCAATAGACAGAAAGGCCATCATTTGATCTGTATCTGCCTCAGATCTGATCTGTCTCAAAGAATTCTGAGTAATGTCAAGTATTGGGATTTGATAATATGCCTTCAACCTGCCTGCCATCTCCCATCCAATCTCTTCTACTATATGTTCCACCATTATTGGAGACTAGGTGAGCTTATCCAAACTGTCATAACAAACTGTATGCCCATCAACATAAGCCCTGTTGCTTCCTTCACTCATGAAAAAACCACCATGATGAAACAGCACTGAGAACTTCTCACTTCTTGCTCATGCAAAAACAAAGCATAATTGATCACATCAAAATCGAACAAGTAATGACCTTTTTGTATAGTACAGCACCAGAAATCCCCAATGTTCTCCATACACCAAAGCTCCAAAACTTATGCCTATTCGAACAAAGGTGCATATACGGGTACAACTGCCAGAAACCTAAGCCTATTACATGTGGAATCGATGAAAATTAGACCCTTTCGACAAGAACCAAAAACCCTATCAGAAATCCTATCAGACAAATTGGGTTCGAAAACCCTAAACCTAAATTGCCATACACGCGACGAATACTACCACATATCATAGGCGAACACAATGCCAGCCCTATCAAACAAGAATCGAAGAGAAATAAGAGGATTTACGCCAGGAATCATCACTTACTATAAACAGGGGCAGGGGCACCGTCGGGGCGATGAACAGGAGACATGGCGGCGGCGCCTCCTCTTCACCACCGCGAGAAGAAACCCCTCCGCGCTGACCATGGCGACGACCATGCCACACCATGGCGACAAGCACGCCGCACCACGCCGCACCTCTGTCGCCTTCTCCGCCGGTTTGATCGTCTCGAACACGGGAGGTGGAGAGACAGGGGAGGTGGAGACGTGGGAGGACTTCGGGGATCTGTCCGATAACTTGGGGGGTGGGCTGCAAATATGCCATCGGGTCGCTCCTCCTCGCGACACCTGGCGCGCGGACTGGGAGCCGGACGGTCAACAGGTGGTCAACAGGCGGCGTATGTTGCGTCTACGGTGCACAGTGACCGTATTTTCACTGTTCGCCGTACACAGTGACCGTATTGCGTGAGTTCTTTTGTACAGTGACCAAAGTGACCGGGTGACGTAAGTTGAGGTACCACCGATGAATTTTACTCTTTTTTTAGAAGAACAACGCGCTTTATTTCATATCATAATGTTTTGGGGAATACAAAGGTGGTCCAGAGGACCGTTGAGCCACACATGATGACCGATATCTAAGGTAGTGGCCATCCTCGCTAAATTATGTGCCTCGTTATTACTAGCGCGTTGCTCTTGAACGAACTCACAACTAAGGCCTATTTGGTTCCAAATAAGTCACCAACTTATAAGTCGAAAAGTGAAAAAAGTGACTTATTTTGCCAAACAGACCCGACTTATAAGTCACCCCAACTTATAATTCATAAGTTGCTCCACCCCAACTTAAAACTTATAAGTCACCCCCTTTTGCATGGGTCCCACCACCTGCATGATGTTGATTGGTGAGGGAAGGTGTGTCAGGTGACTTATAAGTCAGGTGACAAGACTTATAAGTCAGGCGACTTATTGGAACCAAACAGGCCCTAAGGAAACTCGACTTCGTCTCATGTATATCATTTAAGATCATGCAATATTCTCCTCGACGCACTTGGCTTTTCAGGTCGTTGATGACTCTCAGACAGTCGGATGCTATACGCACTTTGGTGACGACCATAGCTTCTGCCAAAGCTAGAGCCTCTCTACATGCATAAGCCTCAAGCATTGCAGGCTCGGTTACTCCCTTGAAGACCAGTGCAGAAGCGCCAAGAAACTGTCCCTCTGCATTGCGACAGATCACACCCACGGCACCAAAATTTGATGACTTCGCCACAGCCCCATCAGCATTCAGTTTGGTCTCTCCTGGTGATGGCGGTATCCATCTAGGTGCTGGTGTACTAGCAGCTCCACTAGTATTCTTGATCTTTTGCTTCTTGGCTGGTAGTTCTTTCAACTCTTGTAAATAGCGTTTAATGAACAAATGCGTGGACAATGGACTTTGAAATTCCTGCTCATGAATAGCCTTGTGGCGCGCCCACCATATCGCCCATAGGGTGGTAAGAACAGCAAAAAACCTGTCTTGGCTCAACGTATTATAGAGATCATGCAGCCATAGCTTCGGATCAGACGTCTCATCGCCGTATACAGGTAGCAGTGAATAATCATCATCGTCTCGGAGGGACCACACGCTCTTCGACATATTACAGTCTAGGAGGGCATGTCTCCAAGTATCGCATGCAGCTTGGCAGATCGGACATCCTGCCTCCTTTGACATGTGGCGGCGTTGTCTCTCTTAGCCAGTCGGCAGGGACGCCCGAGCTAGGCGCCATGCAAAAATATGGAGCTTGGTGGGAACCTGGATACCCCAAAGCTTCTTCCAACTACTCTCCTGCTGAAAAGTGTTTGACGGATCCATTCCTCCAGTAAGCCACTTATCCCGCCTCATTTTTGTCTCCATGACCATCTTGTAGCAAGAACGAACAGAGAACACTCCTGATTTCACATATTGCCATGCATAGAAATCACATTGATTTGTGTGGCCGAGTGGGATTTGGTGCACTATCTCAGCATCCATCGGAAGCAAATGTTCAGTCAATGCTTGCTCGTCCCAAGTTCTGTCCACTTGTGATATAAGGTCTGCAACTTTCTCCGGAGGGTTTGGAGAGGTTACACTAATTGGGCACATGTTATAATCTCTAGGCCACCAATTATCATTCCAGATGTTGGTGTTCTCTCCGTCTCCAATACGCTTAATCAGCCCCATGCGCAAGATATCCCTCCCTTCGCAGAAAGAGCACCAAATTTGTGATGGCCGAGACCCCACTTGGGCTGAAAGAATGTCTGAAGCTGGGAAGTAAACCGCCTTAAGTAATCTCGCGCTCAGAGTATTGGGGTCACAAAGAATCCTCCATACCTGCTTGGCAAGAAGTGCTAAGTTAAAAACCTCCATATCTCGAAAACCTAGACCTCCCTTGTATTTTGGCATACACATAGATTCCCATGAGACCCATGATGTTTTCCTTTCTCCCGCCTTGCTACCCCACCAGAATTTGCATATCAATGAAGTAATGTGCTGACATAAACCCCTTGGTAACTTAAATAGAGCCATGGAGTATGTGGGTATAGCCTGCACCACCGACTTAATAAGCACCTCCTTGCCACTTCCCGCTAGGCACTTTTCCATCCAACCCTGAATATTCTTCCAAACTCTGTCCTTTAGATAGGAGAACACTCCATTATTTGCTAGTCCCACATCAGATGGTAGCCCAAGTATCTCTCACAGATGGTCTCTTTCTGGACTTCAAGAATAGCTTTAATTATCTCTCTTTGCGACACAGGACATCCCTTACCAAAGTAAATGGAAGATTTGTCATGGTTTATACGCTGACCTGAAGCTTGACAATACGAGCTCAAAATTTCTTTAAGTTTCGAGGCATTCTCCATAGTAGTTTTGCTGAAGAGCAAACAATCATCCGCAAACAAGAGGTGGTTTACCTTCGGTGCCGTGGCAGCAATTTGGACGCCCTCAAACAACCCCTCACTGCTTGCTTTCTTTAACATGCATGAAAGTCCCTCTGCCGCTAATAGGAACAAGTAGGGAGAGATGGGGTCCCCCTGCCTGATGCCTCTGGAAGGGTGGAATTCATTACTCTGCCCTCCATTAAAGAGTAAAGAAAAGGAAACTGAAGTAACCCCTCTCATAACCTAACGCACAAACAAATCGCAGAAGCCCAACTTTTTCATAATAGCCTCTAAATATACCCATTCCACACGATCATATGCTTTCATCATGTCGAGCTTGACATCACAATGTCCATTCTTCTTTCTCCTGTTGTTCTTCATAAAGTGAAGGCACTCATATGCAGTAATAACATTATCGGTAATTAGAGGACCGGGCACAAAGGCCGACTGCTCTTCAGAGATAATATCCGGGAGAATCTGCTTCAGTCGGTTAGCAAGTACTTTGGATGCAATTTGAAAAATCACATTGCACAAGCTAATAGGCCAAAACTGAGACAGTAAAGTGGGGTTTTGTACCTTAGGAATAATAACAATGAACGTCCTATTAATCTCCTCAGGGGAGTCTTCTCCCTTCAAAACTCGAATCACAACCTTGGTCACCTCTTCACCGCATAAATGCCAGTACTTCTGAAAAAAGTGAGCCGGAAAAACATCGGGTCCCAGTGCCTTAGTGGGAAACATTTGAAACAGAGCTCTCTTCACCTCTCCTTCTGTGATGTCTTTTGATAACATATCAATCATCAAGCTTGTAACCTTACAAGGTACATGAGATAGCACCTCTTCCATTCCAATGAATCCTTCTGATGCATACAAATTTTCATTAAACTCCATTGCCATTCGCTCAAGTTCTGCTGGGTCATTACAAACAGTCACGTTAGGTCGCGTCAAACTCTCTATATGATTCTTCCTTCGCCTGCTGGACGCCTTATGGTGGAAAAATTTCGTATTCTGATCACCTTCAAGAAGCCACTGAATACGCGCCCGTTGACGCCACGTTACTTCCTCTCTAAACCGCAACTCGATAATGCGTTGTTCAACCTTGATTTCCTCACATGAGGCAGCAATGCTAATTGGGTCCTCACGTAGCTCACCCAACTTTCTTCTCAGGATCCTTAATTTTGCACGCACCGAACCAAAAGTGGTTGATCCCCATCCACTCATGGCTGCAGCCATGAGCAGCAACTTGTCTCTTATCTCCTGTACTGATGTGGCAGTCGAACCCCCCCATACTTCCTGTATCATTGCCTGAAAACTCTCATGCCTTTCCCACATAAGCTCATACCGGAACGGCCTCTCCTTGCCAATCCGCTGGTTGTGCGCCTCCATACTATTAAGGATAAGAATAGGTGAATGGTCGGATTTGACGGCATACAGATGGCATACAGGTGCCAAAGGAAATAAAGAGCTCCAATCCGCTGTCGCCATTGCTCGGTCAAGTCTAACCCTGCAAGTGGCACCATTTTGCACTTTACGTTCGAAAGTCCAGTCGAGACCTGTGTAGCCCAAGTCACACAACTGACATACATCGACCACCTCTCTGGATGCATTTATTTGTCCCACATCCCGCTCATTCGGGCCAAACTGCTCTTCCCTTTGCAAAACCTCGTTGAAGTCCTCGATACACAGCCACGGAAGATCACTATCTGCCTTCAAAAATCGCATCATATCCCAGGTTTTATATCGCATGCTCCTATTCGCCTCCCCATACCAACAAGTTAGGCGCCATGGTTCTTTCCCATTCTCCTTCACCTCCATATCTATATGATATTTAGAGAAATTCCTTAGTTCCAGCACCAAAGGCCGCTTCCAATACATACACAGACCGCCGCTTCTCCCCGAGCTGCCCACTCTATAAGCATTGTCATACCCTAAAGTTTTTGCCAAACCCTCCATGCGATTCTTTGCAATCTGTGTTTCCACAACACAAAGGACCGGCGACGCACTCTCCCGCGCAAGGTCGCGCAGCTCATTAACTGCCGTGGGGTCACCCAACCCGCGACAGTTCCAACATAGGATCGACATTAGGCCCCGCGGTCCTCCTTGAAGGAGGCCGCCGATGTTGCCAAGTTTTGTTCTGAAACTTTTTCCGCTCTCAAACTGCTAGCTTCTGCCTTTGCTTCCAAATAAGCATACAACTGACTAATCTCGGCATCATGCATAAACACATACAGACTTTTCGCTTCAACATAAGTATGTGCCTCAGCCTTCCACGTTCCACCAGGATCCCCATTGCCGGGACACAAGAATTTCTGCATGTGCAAAAACGAATGCAACTGGCTAATCTCGACGGCATGTATAAGCACAGGCAAGCTTCTCTCTTCACCAAGAGTACGTGTCTCAGCCAGCCAACAAGGAGATTCCGGCGGCTGATCCTTGCATGTGGCCACACCTCCGATCATAGCTTCTATCCTCGCCCAGACGATGCTTCGTTGCTGCCAAGTATTCCTTCCCTGTTCCAGAGGCCGAGCTCGAACCTCCAGCTATGGTGCTCTGCAACATCCGATCCCATCTGGGCCGAAACCAACACCCTAGACACCCTCACACAAGGTCATCGAAACCGTAACGCCAAGGCCTGGGAGCCCCAGCGAATGTCATCGATGGTGAAGGGGACAGGAGACAAAGGACTCAGTCGCCGGCGGAGTAGGTAAACCCTAGTCGCCTTGGGCGGCTAGGAGCGTCGCCTCAGCTTGGTCCTCAGCAGCACGTTGGCTGGATGGATGCACGTGATAAATGGGCCATTGAGGCCCAATCAACGACGGGCCTTCAAAAAAGTTTGCCGAATAGCTGCCCATTAGGACAAGCGGTCCAGTCGTTGTAAACTGGCGCTAGACAATGATCGGACGGACAGAAAAGATCTAAATGCGTAATCTGATGGCTGAAATCATTGGAAGCATGAGAGAGCTCTTTTTAGGGTCGGTTTTACTGTCCTAAATTGCCATGGTATTATTTTTGTGCAGAAATCAAAGTTCTTGTATTGACCTAAAAATTTACTGAGAATTTTTGTGGAATATATAAAAAATACTGGCGGAAAAATATAACGAAGGGGGGCGACCCAAGAGCCACAAGCCCGGGGGCGCGCCTACCTTCTGGGCGCGCCCTGCAGGCTTGTGGGCCCCTTGGAGCTCTGTCAACCCTAAGTCCAACTCCATATATACCTATTCGCAGTGGAAAAATCAGGGAGAAAGATTCATCGCGTTTCACGATATAGAGCCGCCGCCGCCACCTCATGTTCTTCATTGGGAGGGCTGATCTAGAGTCTGTTTTGGGCTCTGGAGGGTGTAAATTGACAACGTTGTCATCATCAACCTTCCTTCATCACCAATTTCAAGATGCTCACCGCCGGGAGTGAGTAATTCCTTTGTAGGCTTGCTGGACAGTGATGGGTTGGATGAGATTTATCATGTAATCGAGTGAGTTTTGTTAGGAAAAGTTGTCCACAAGCCGAGTGCGTGGAGGTACGCGAGCAAAGCGTGCCGACGGACGCGAGCAGAGAGCGCCAAGGGATGTGAGCAGAGGCCGACACAGTGATACGTGGCAAATAAGAAGAACTGTGCGAGCGATGGCAGAGACATCAAGCACGAATTAGATTAGAGTTGCATGTGCGATATGTGGGATACAGTTGATCCATCCAAGCTGTTTGTGATGGAATAAGGCGTGTGTGTTGTGGGCACACACTTGCTGGTATATAACCGTTTGCGATTGATGAATTCATCACCGACGGGTTACCTAGTGTGGTCCGTGTGCAATGTGATATGCTCTGTCAGCAGAACATCTATGCTCTGTGTATAGAAGAACAACACATATATACTTGTAACAGGACATGATTGCAAGACCAAATTAAACATTCAATTACGTTATATAACAAATACCATAAATATTGCAAGGCCAAATTCCAGTATTACAAGGCCCAAATTCAAAGATTACAAGGTTCAAACTATTCAGACACATAAAATTAATCTTCTTCAGAATCTTTTTCATGCATTATTTCTCGGAAAGGATCAGCTACCGAGAAGTCATATAGCGGCTCGATACAGTGACTTCTGAATAATCAGTCATATGAAGTTACAAACTAAAATTCAGCTTGTGCAGAGCCTTTTCCATTCAGCTCTAGACGCCTGCGCTCTTTAACAATTCATTCATTTCTGCGCAGTAAATATAGGGCAAACCTCATTACCTTGAGCAACCTTGCTTTCTCAACAAAGAACCTAGCAAATTTAATTTCTGGTGTGTTGCCTTGGTACTCACTGAAAGTAATTTCTGTAAGATGAAGATCAAGGCATTCAATGGGATTGTTATATTCCCCAACATTTTCTACTTTCGGGTCTGCTAGTATCTGTAAACAAAGACAACATATTAGTGCATAGCTGTGGATTTGAACACTTCGGGCCTCTTTGATTTGCAGGATTTCTAAAATACACGAAAAGGGTGAAATGCCACCTTCAATATTTCATGATAAACTCTTATCACGAAACCATGTCGGGCGAAGGAATAAAACACATACAACACTAGCATCTCAAAAAATATATGTATCGAAATCCTCCAAATTTCCTTTAGAAATCATTCTACATTTGTCATTGTAATCATGGGTTTAACAAAAAATTGAGCTTCATTGTGGTTAACAATTAACAGGAAAGGAGCATCATCTTGATGTATAGCTTCTCCATGCAAGGAAAGAATCTAAGGAATCTAACAACTTCATCCAGATCGGGGCCGACAGATTGTAGTGCCAAGATCTTCACTGTGCGCAGAGGCCGGGTCAAGCTTGTGGGAATCATTTTCTGGATGACAGGCGAACATATAGATCAACAACAATTAGATAAAATGTGTTGTCTGATAATATATAAGGAGAAGAAGAAGACTGTTGTACCCGAAGAGATAATGATCCAGTAACAAGTTCGTTGAATTCAGCACACGAATAGCCCAACACTGCCAATTTTGGTGCGTGAATGACCCTGATTCTAGCTGGACCTAATTTATCATGTACATACAATCTCTCGAGGAAAGGTACATTCTCAATGACAATATCATGAAACATCTCAACTGACAGCCTTAGGTGGCGCCAACAATGCACATAAATCGCACATACATTCGTCGATGTGATGTGGAGGCTACTGAACCCATCCATCGCATGAAGACGAAGGTACTCGAGTACAGCCGATCAGCAGGCGCACCAAATCCTCCTTCGAGATGCAGACGACAATGATCTCGGGGTGCTTAAGTTTAGGGAGATGAAGAGCGCGCGTGGCATCGATCCGGGGAAAAATGCATCGCCTGAATGTAGCACGGCACAGCGTGGGCGCGATCCAGAACACGGACGGTGGCAGCTGATACGTCTCCGTCGTATCTACTTGTCCAAACACTTTTGCCCTTGTTTTGGACTCTAACTTGTATGATTTGAATGGAACTAACCCGGACTGACGCTGTTTTCAGCAGAATTGCCATGATGTTGCTTTATGTGCAGAAAACAAAAGTTCTCGGAATGACCTGAAACTCCATGGAATATCTTAGAATAAATAATAAAAAAAATCCTCGCCAAAGATGAAGACCAGGGGGCCCACACCCTGTCTACGAGGGTAGGGGGCGCCCCCCCTAGGGCGCGCCCCTACCTCGTGGGCCCCCTGGAGACCCTCCGACGCCAACTCCAACTCCAACTCCATATATTGGCTTTCGGGGAGAAAAAAAATTAGAGAGAAGAAATCATCACATTTTACGATACGGAGCCACTGCCAAGCCCTAATCTCTCTCGGGAGGGCTGATCTGGAGTCCGTTCGGGGCTCCGGAGAGGGGGATTCGTCGCCGTCGTCATCATCAACCATCCTCCATCACCAATTACATGATGCTCACCGCCGTGCGTGAGTAATTCCATCGTAGGCTTGCTGGACAGTGATGGGTTGGATGAGATTTATCATGTAATTGAGTTAGTTTTGTTAGGGTTTGATCCCTAATATCCACTATGTTCTGAGATTGATGTTGCTATGACTTTGGTATGCTTAATGCTTGTCATTAGGGCCCGAGTGCCATGATTTCAGATCTGAACCTATTATGTTTTCATGAATATATGTGAGTTCTTGATCCTATCTTGCAAGTCTATAGTCACCTACTATGTGTTATGATCCGGCAACCCCGAAGTGACAATAATCGGGACCACTCCTGGTGATGACCATAGTTTGAGGAGTTCATGTATTCACTATGTGCTAATGCTTTGTTCCGGTTCTCTATTAAAAGGAGGCCTTAATATCCCCTAGTTTCCAATAGGACCCCGCTGCCACGGGAGGGTAGGACAAAAGATGTCATGCAAGTTCTTTTCCATAAGCACGTATGACTATATACGGAATACATGCTTACATTACATTGATGAATTGGAGCTAGTTTTGTGTCACCCTATGTTATGACTATTACATGACGAACTACATCCGGTATAATTATCCATCACCAATTCGGTGCCTACGAGTTTTCCATATACTGGTTCTCGCTTATTTACTTTTCCGTTGCTACTATTACAATCACTACAAAATACCAAAAACATTACTTTTGCTGTCTTTACTTTTGTTACTGTTACCACCACTATCATATTACTTTTCTACTAAACACTTTGCTGCAAATACTAAGTTTCTAGGTGTGGTTGAATTGACAACTCAGCTGCTAATACTTGAGAATATTCTTTGGCTCCCCTTGTGTCGAATCAATAAATTTGGGTTGAATACTCTACCCTCGAAAACTGTTGCGATCCCCTATACTTGTGGGTTATCAAGACCTTTTTCTGGCGCCGTTGCTGGGGAGCATAGCTCTATTCTTTCAGTCACTTGGGATTTATATCTGATGGACACTATGAAGAACTTGAAATACGCTAAGACAACAATTTATCCCTCAACTACGAGGGGAGGTAAGGAACTGCCATCTAGCTCTGCACTTTATTCACCTTCTGTTATGAGTAAGCTAGCGACACCTAAACCTGCTTCTGCTATTCGTTCTAATATGTCGCATGTTATTGATGATGCCACTTCTGCTATGCATGATACTTATGATGAAACTACTTCTATGCTTGATACTACTGTGCCCCTTGGTGAATTTCTTGATGAACAAATTTCTAGATCTAGAGAAAGGGAAATTATTGAATCTGAATACGATGATGAGAGTGATGATGAAAATATGCCTGCTATTCCTGAGGGTTATCTTTCTGATGCAGAATCTTCTGCAGCTATTTTTGCCTGCCAGGATAGATACGAACTTAAGAGGCTGCTAGTTAAATGGATTAAAGAATCTCTTAGAGATAGAATGAGACCTGACCCTGCTTTTGCAACTTCACCTATCTGTGTTCCCGATAAGGATTATTATGAATTTTCTATTGATCCAGATATAATTACTTTGGTTGAATTTGATCCTTTCTATGGCTATGAATCTGAAACTGTTGTGGCACATCTTACTAAGTTAAATGATATAGCTGCCCTGTTTACTAATGATGAGAGATCGCGCTACCTTTATTTACTCAAAATATTTCTGTTCTCATTAAAGGGTGATGCTAAGATATGGTTTAATTCTCTTGATCCTGGTTGTGTGCGTAGTCCCTAGGATATGATTTATTACTTCTTTGCTAAATATTCCCTGCTCATAAGAAACAAGCTGCTTTGAGGGAAATATACAACTTCGTGCAAATTGAAGAAGAGAGTCTCCCACAAGCTTGGGGGAGGCTTCTCAAGTTACTTAATGCTTTGCCTGATCATCCTCTTAAGAAACCTGAAATACTTGATATCTTTTATAATGGACTAATTGATGCCTCCAGAGATTACCTGGATAGTTGTGCTGGTTCTCTTTTCAGGGAAAGAACACCGGATGAAGCTGAAATTCTATTGAATAATATGTTGACAAATGAAAATAATTGGGCACCCCCTGACCCAACTCCTGAGCCAGTTCCAGAGCCAATTACTGAGCCTATTCCTAAACCAACTCCGAAGAAGAGAGGTGTTCTATTTCTCAGTCCCGAAGATATGCAAGAGGCAAAGAAATCTATGAAAGAAAAAGGTATTAAAGCTGAAGATGTTAAGAATTTACCTCCTATTGAAGAAATATACGGTCTTAATTTACCGCCTGCTGAAGAAGTATATGATCTCAATTCCTTATTCACTGAAGAACCTCCTGATCCCGATATCCCGACACAGGTAGTAAAGGTAAATTCTCTCTATAGATATGATAAAGCTGAAGTCCCTCCTACTAAAATTGCTAGTCAGTGCTTGGATGAGTTTGATGACTTTATGTTTAAGCAAGATGACTTTAATGTTTATTTTGGTAGACAATTAAAACAGAATACCTTTATGATTAAACGCTTGGGTGATTTTATGGCTAATATTAGAGGTGAACTTAAACTTGTTAGCAAACATGCTTCTATGGTTACCATTCAAGTAGAACAAGTACTTAAAGCTCAAAAAGAAGTGCTTGATGAAATGAATAGTAAGAAAAATGATTATGCTATTAGAGTGGCTACTAGAACTGGTAGAATTACTCAGGAACCTTTGTATCCTGAAGGCCACCCTAAGAGAATCGAGCAAGATTCTTAGAGAAATAATATTGATGCACCTAGTTCTTCTAAAAGGAAGAAAAAGAAAAATGATAGGACTTTGCAAACTTCTAGTGAACCTATTGCTGAACCACCTGAGAATCCAAATGATATCTCTATGTCTGATGCTGAAACACAATCTGGTAATGAACATGTACCTAGTGAAAATATTAATGATGATGTTCATGATGATGCTCAACCTAGTAATGATAATGATGTAGAAGTTGAACCTGCTATTGATCTTGATAACCCACAATCAAAGAATCAACGTTATGATAAAAGAGACTTCGTTGCTAGGAAACATGGTAAAGAAAGGGAACCATGGGTTCAGAAACCCATGCCTTTTCCTCCGAAACCATCCAAGAAAAAGGATGATGAGGATTTTGAGCGTTTTGCTGAAATGATTAGACCCATCTTTTTGCGTATGCGATTAACTGATGTGCTCAAAACAAATTCTTATGCTAAGTATATGAAGGATATCATCACTAATAAAAGAAAGATACCAGAAGCCTAAATTTCCACCATGCTTGCTAATTATACTTTTAGGGGTGGAATACCAAAGAAACTTGGAGATCCAGGAGTACCTACTATACCATGCTCCATTAAGAGAAATTATGTTAAAACTGCTTTATGTGATCTTGGTGCCGGTGTTAGTGTTATGCCTCTCTCTTTATATCGTAGAATTGACTTGAATAAGTTGACACCTACTGAAATATCTCTGCAAATGGCTGATAAATCAACTGCTATACCTGTCGGTATTTGTGAGGATGTGCCTGCTGTAGTTGCGAACGTTACTATTTTAACGGACTTTGTTATTCTTGATATTCCCGAGGATGATAGTATGTCTATTATTCTTGGAAGACCTTTACTTAATACTGCAGGGGCTGTTATTGATTGCAACAAAGGCAGTGTCACTTTTCATGTTAATGGTAATGAGCACACGGTATACTTTCCGAGGAAATGACCTCAAGTTTATAGTATCAACTCTATTGGAAAAATTCCATCGATTATATTTGGAGGTTTTGAATTTCCTCTCCCTACTATCTAGAAAAAGTATGATATTCTTATTGTTGGGGATTTTCATATCCCCGTTGAGGTAACTTAGTGTTATTCGAAATTTCTCCGGGTCCATGTTAATTGGAATTAGTTTGTTAACAAGACTTGATCAACCCTGTTAGTGGATTCTTTTTGATGAGCATGAGACAGATGAAACTAGAAGCACAACCTTCTGTACCCTCTTTATATTTTTCGTAATTTAGTAGAAATAAAGTAAAATAGTATTTTTCTGTCTATTCCCTGACTTATCCGTGCAATATAAAAATATCCCGAAAATAAAAGTCCTCAGAATGCTATGAAAATTTAATATGATTTTTTCGGGAATATTTGAGGATTTACTGTGCAAAAATTACCGCAGGGGGAGCTGCCACCTGGCCACGAGGGTGGAGGGCGCGCCCTACCCCCCTGGGCGTGCCCCCCTGCCTTGTGGGCCCACGATGGCCCTCCTCCACTTATCCCTGCACCCATCTTCTTCCTCTGCTTCACACAAACACGAAAAACCAACTCAAGCACGAGTTCCAGCCCCTGTTGTTGTGATTTTTGATCTCCTTGCTCAAAGCACCTCTCGCAAAACTGCTTGGGGAGATTGTTCCTTGGTATGTGACTCCTCCATTGGTCCAATTAGTTTTTGTTCTAGTGCTTTATTCATTGCAAATTTGTGCTGCATAGGTGACCATGTTCTTGAGCTTGCATGTCAAATTTATATGGTTCCAAGTAGTTCTAATGCTTGATATAGGCTCTAGGCACTTATGGGAGTTGTTGCTATCAATTTTATTGAAGTTGGTTCACTTTTATTTTGAAGTTACTAAAAAATTCAGAAATTTTTCAGAGGAAACAATATGTTTAGGAAGATGTTCCAAGGTGGTTCTTCAAGGAAGCAGGGTCCCAGGCTTGCAATGCGTGATGCTGACGAGGAACCACCAAGAGACGCTCCTGTGAGGCCTTGTGAATGGCCTTCGGAAAATTTTATGAATCAAGCAGGAATCAAAGAAGAATTTAGCGCATATTTGCGTAACGCCAGTCTTGAGGACTTTGAAGCTGACAAATGCCCCCAGTATCATGATCTCACAAGTTCATTTGTGAGGAGGTTTGAGTTTTCATCTTCGCACAATTCTCCTTCAGTCATGTTTGACCTTTATGACAAATCTTATACCATGGACTTAGATAATTTCACTTTTGCTTGCAAACTTCCATCTTGGGGTAGTGTAAGAGATCCCCCTAAATATGAATATAGAGACTTTCTTGCTAGAATAACTGTGGGCGAATCTAGAGATATAACACAAGCCACTATAGGGAGCATTCACTTTCCTGCTATACATTATTTTGCTCTCTTCATAGGTAGATGCATAAATGCTAAGGATGAAGCATGTCACATGTGTGCCCCTGATCTCAGCATTCTCAGAAGTTCTGTGTTAGGAGACCAATATTATCATATGGGAGCCATTGTAGCTCGTAGGTTGCATCATAATAGACATAACGGAGATTTCTTTGGAGGAATTTATGCAACCCGTTTAGCTAATTTTCTTGAGGTAGACATTCGTGAGGGTGATATGGAATTACCCCCTACTTATTTAGATTTTGATTCTATGGTCTCCCACCAGTTTGTTGAGAGGACTGAACTACCTCTCCAGTATCGATTAATCTTTAACAAACGGCATGTTGTCCGTATTACTCTTCCTGCTCCTACCTTCTTTGATTCTCAGACAAAAGGAAGATACATTATTACCAGAGAGGAGGCAGATGAGTACGAAAGGAGAGCGGAGGCTGCTCGATGCCACGCTACAGCTCAGGCGGCGATAGCCGCTGCATCGCAGTATGACCCCAGCTTCACCTACGGGTATCCGCCAGGCTATCCTTGGCAATAGACCAACTTAGGCCAAAAGCCTAAGCTTGGGGGAGTACGTATTTCCCACCGACATTACATTCATGTTCACACACACTCATTGATGTCGGTGCTTGTCGGTGTCAAAACCAGCGGATCTCGGGTAGGGGGTCCCGAACTGTGCGTCTAGGCGGATGGTAACAGGAGACAAGGGACACGATGTTTTTACCCAGGTTCGGGCCCTCTCGGTGGAGGTAAAACCCTACTCCTGCTTGATTAATATTGATGATATGGGTAGTACAAAAGTAGATCTACCACGAGATCATGGAGGCTAAACCCTAGAAGCTAGCCTATGGTATGATTGTTGTTCGTCCTACGGACTAAAACCCTCCGGTTTATATAGACACCAGAGAGGGCTAGGGTTACACAGAGTCGGTTACAATGGTAGGAGATCTACATATCCGTATCGCCAAGCTTGCCTTCCACGCCAAGGAAAGTCCCATCCGGACACGGGACGGAGTCTTCAATCTTGTATCTTCATAGTCTTGGAGTCCGGCCAAATATGATAGTTCGGCTAGCCGGACACCCCCTAGTCCAGGACTCCCTCAGTAGCCCCTGAACCAGGCTTCAATGACGACGAGTCCGGCGCGCATATTGTCTTCGGCATTGCAAGGCGGGTTCCTCCTCCGAATAATTCATATAAGATTTTGAACACCAGGATAGTGTCCGGCTCTGCAAAATAAGTTCCACATACCACCGTAGAGAGAATAATATTTACACAAGTTCAATCTGCTCACGTATTTCGTGGCATGACGTCACACCACGACCAAGCCTTTATTCGAATTGTTTTTATTGCTCCACCTCAGCGCGTTTAGCGAAGCGGTTTCCTTGGCACGTCTTATCAAAGCAGAGATCGTGTCCCCTTATTCTGGGATTCTCATCAATACGGGCGTGGGTAACCCAACCGCGCCCGTTGGCACGCCCCTCTACCGAAGGCGAGTCCCAAACAGTCACGGGGAGGGCTCTTGGTATTCAATCTCTTTATAACGAGACCAAGGCCTGCTCCTTTCTTTCAATCTCAATCGAATCCGTCCCTCGCCTCGAGTTCCAACACCCAAGGCTCCAAATTCAGGCGCTTCGGACCTTCGAGAATGTCCGGCTCCGACCAGCGAGGCCGGTGGATGCCTTCCTCCGTCACGGAAGAAGACGTGCTAAAGCTGAGAGACGCCAGGTATCTAACCGGCGAAATTTCGCATAGGCTGCCTGCCCAAGGGCAAGTTATTCCTACTCCCAAGCCTGGTGAGAGCGTGGTGTTCGTGTCTCACTTCCGTCGGGGGTTAGGCTTCCCGACGGACCCCTTCATGAGGGGGCTCATGTTTTATTATGGGCTGGAATTCCACGACTTGGATCCGGAGTCCATCCTCCACATCTCATCGTTCATTGTTGTATGCGAAGCCTTCCTCCGCACTACCCCTCACTTCGGATTGTGGCTCAAGACCTTCAATGTGGAGCCGAAGATGATCGAGGGGCAGCAGGCAGAGTGCGGAGGGGCTGTTATAAGCAAGAGTGCTGACGCTCCCTGACCCGAGGGCTCTTTTCAAGAGGAGCTTGGTTTGTGGCAACAGGAGTGGTTCTACATCACCGCTCCCAGGGGCACCAGATGGGTGGCGCCGCGTGCCTTTCGCTCGGGCCCTCCACAACGGCTGGTGTCATGGGTCAACAAAGGGTTTGACTGGGGGCCGTCCAAGGACGTACCACTGTTGCAGGGCCGTATTTGAGACCTCCAAGAGAGGGAGATCAATCTGGTTGTAGGGGCGCAGGTCATGCTAATTCGGCGCCTTCTGCCCTGCAAACGTCGCCCCCTCCGCCTGTGGGAATTCAATCCGGAGGGACCGCGAGCTCTCCAACACTTCATGGGTGCGACTCCCGTGGAGATGTATAAACTGTTCTTCGGATCACAAGAGATGTGTCCGGACTTGACCGAGGACGCAGGTCTGAGCTGCAATCGCCCGGATACTCAAGTAAGTAGTCCTGTGCCCGGACACGCTATCCGTACATTTATCATAAACTTGCCCTTTAAAGAGCTGTCCCTTGAACATGAGTGGATAGCAAAAGCAAAATCAATAAGGTGTCCGGCCCCCCTCCCTGAGACCACGCCGGATCCTGCGTTAACCAAGATGCTGGAGGCTGCACCTTTGGAAGAGGGCGAAGGGGGGAACAGGAAAGCTATTGCCTCCGCTAAGGAGGCTCTCAAGAAAGGAGGGGTCGAGAATCCCTCCAGGGGGGAAGAGGACCGCTTCTGAAGATCCGGAGGCCAAGGCCTCAAAGCGGGGGAAGAAATCCTCACCAGAGGGTCCTGCGCCGGGAGAAGCCCCGGCCGCACTATTTCCCCAAGGAAATCAGCACTCTAGCGAGCCGTAAGTAGAAGGGGAGTTTTGTAATAAGGGACATCCCTGTTTTTATTTCTGAAGATAAATGAAGTTTTACCTTGTAGTTCGGATCTCAGCCCTTCTCAGCAGAGCTCATCTTCGGGGGATCTTCGTCCGAAGATGATGGAGAGCGAAACGCCTCCATCTGCCGCACCGTCAAGCGGGGCGGACGACCCTGAGGTGTCGTCGCGGAGGGTTTCCCCGAGTACGGCGGGGCCGGAAGGTTCGGCACCAACTGGTGTACGGTTGGAGGAGCTGAAGGATCTGCTCGGGCGAGTGTCTATCTCAGAAGATCACCGTATGTTAATGGGTACGGTGATTGAAAGGATTTCATCCGCTGAGAGCGGATTGCATGAAGCCGTCAGAAGTTTACTGACGGGGTTTGAGGTATGCAAAAATGATATACCCTCTAACAGTTTTGCATATAGAATGCGCCCTGTATAGATAATAGCCCCTGAGACTCGGTACATTGTCAAAGGTGACAGCATGCCGAGGATCATAATCTTAGTTGTAAGATGTCGCCCTTCCTATATAGGTGGCGGAGCATTCGGTGGCTAGCCGGACTGATGGATTTGCTGAACTAAAGCGGCAACTTGACGTTGCGGATGCGGACATCACGCTGGTCAATAAGCGACTTGACGAGTCACAAGGTATGTGGCTTATGCGCGGACACCTGGTAAGGGAGCTTGACGCCCGTGCCTTACAACATGTATGCTTAATGCAGATGGTGCTGCTGCTATGGAGGACCTTCAGGCGGAGCTCGCCCGAGCCAAGGAGCAAGCCAGAAAAAGTAATGCGGCTGCCTTGAAGGCGGCCGAAGAGCTAAAAGCCGAACAGGCTGCTCACTGCCGAAGCAGGGAGGAAATGGCCGAGATGGCCGTGAAGCTAAAGAATGCTACCGACTGCTGCGAGTTTCTTAAAAAATAACGCCGAGCGGAGCAAGAGGACCTGAAGATGGCCACCGCCGAAGCCAAGGATGCCCGCTCCGCGATGAGAGCTATAAAGGAGGAGCTACGTCAAGCCGGGGATATCGCGGCAGGGAAGCCCTTTCTGCTGCGGAGGAAGTTCACGGATCCGAAGTATGCTCAGTTGGGCTAGCTGTGGGGTGTGGAGGATGCTCATCTGGATTTGGCGGCGAGTGCCGCAGACGCGGTCGCACACTTCCGAGGCCAAAAGGATCACGGAATGGAAGAGCTTTTTTGGTCGCAGTTCCGTAGTCCAGAGCGTCCACTTCCATTGACCGATCGGTTAGCCGAATGGGCTGAGCTTAATAGGTTGTCCGGACTTGCCATGAAGGATGTGACTCATTTGTGGCCGAAAAGGCCCGAGCCGAAGAGTTATTTTGGCTTGGTGCAGCAGTTCCTTGATGCGGTGCCGCATATCGATGCAATGAAACAGTCGGCATGCATAGAGGGTGCACGGATGGCTCTTGCCCATGTCAAAACATACTGGGCAGAGATGAAGGCCACCGATGTTGCATCCCAGGATTCGGACAAAAGCCGAGTACCTGCCGAGCACTATTTTGAGGAAGTCCTGCAGGGCACTCGTTTAATAGAGACGCAGTGCTCGAAAAATGTTATGTTCAAATGACATGTATGATTTGTGAAACCATGTTTCAAATATAATATAATGGCTTTTTATACTTGTGCGTTCAAGTATTGGAATACCTCCTGTGCGGCCGTTAATGTATATGTGTATATAACCTGAAAGATGGCAGTCTTCGGCTTCAGCCCCTACGCACATAGTGCGGGGGTGTTTGCAAAAAAAGCGCATTTTCACACTTAATCCAACGTCTTGGTCCTGTGAAGGAGGTGATAGCGTAGCAAACTAGGCAACCGGACTATAATGCTTTATCACTTTCACTTAGCCATAGGAGTTCGATTGTGGGGCTACTATATAGCCCCTAGGGGCACCGCGCTCTCCGAATTCGGGGCGCGTATGTGCCTGACCGGGAAACGGTCCTTCATTAAAGCGGAGGAATTCTAAACATTCCGGTGGTCGATCGAGTGGTTGACCAGTCTCTCGCTATATCATGACAGTCAATTTTCGGCTTTCTCTATTGAGGTGCTCACCTGGACGAACCGGGGGACAGTCGCAGTAGTTCTCCTGGTGCCGCGTTAGCCGATAGAGCGGAACGTAAGGCAGCAAAACACAGGAGCCGGGCAAACCCAACATTTGACCAAAGACATGATTCGGAGCTGATGCATATAAGGCCTAACTCGAGACACCGAACACTCCCTAAGGTATTCGGTCTTTATGAAAACGGATAGAACAATGCCCTAAGCCCCTAATGTCCAGGTACGCGCAAAAATTTCTGACGCGGCCGATGCCAAAATGCCAGCCTCCTCCTCGGTTATAGTAAGAAACCGGGGGATGTGTATCAACAAGAGACAGTAAGAAAGGTTTACGCAGGGTCTTAATCTGAAAAGAATCCTTGCAACGGGTCCCTACTGCACGCCTGCGCCTGTGTCTCCGTTGTGCCGTATCCTGGACGGGTGTAGCACGGTGTTCATCTGTGAAAGAGAAGAGCTTAGTTGGAAAAAAGGATCGTGCGAAAAATGTATAAACAGAGTATAATTCAAAAAATGAATAAAATTGAGCTTTATTATCTCCTATTGTACATGCGTGCAGCCCCTTGTAAGGGGGTACGCGGCTAGTAAGCCCCTTGTTTATTTATGCCGTACTCGCCTAACCGTGTCCGGGATCTGAATGACCTGTTTAGGTCCTTTGATCAGCAAAGCCGGATTAGTGTGTGGCTGTCAAGGCAGTCTCACTTTCTTCCATATTCAAGGAACACTCGAAGTTTCCCTTTAATGAGATGATGCCGCGTGGACCGGGCATTTTAAGTGTAAGAGATGCATAATGCAGTATTGCATTAAAGCGGGCAAAAGCTTCGCGTCCCAATAGTGCTTGATAGCTACTTTTAAATGGGGCGATGTGGAAGACTAACTTTTCGCGACGGAAGTTGTCGGATGAGCCGAACACAACTTCTAGTGGTAGAGAGCCCGTACAATGGGCATATGGGCCTGGCATCACTCCTTTAAAGGAAGTGTTGCTATGGCGCATTTTGGTTGGGTCTATCCCCATTCTGCGGATTGTATCCTGATGTAGCAGGTTTAGATTACTGCCCCGTCCATTAGGACTTGTGTAAATTGTAGTCCGTCGATTATAGGATCTAATATCAAAGCAGTCCATCCTGCGTTCCGGATACTTCCGGAGTAATCCTGATGGTCAAAAGTGATTGGTTTTGACATCCAGTGTCGGGACTCCGCTGGGGTGGACCGTGCGACGCATACTTTAAAGGGCGCCCTCTATTTTTTACTGTTGTCACTTGAAGTCAGTTTACTGTTTTGACCTCTTGTGGGAAATTCCTTTGTTTTTCGGTGCTCTGCTTGTGGGGTTCGTCATCGTCCTCACTTGGTGTGTCGAGCCCCTTGTGTTCGGCATTAAGTCGGCCGGACTGTTTGAAGACCCAACAATCTCTGTGGGTGTGGTTTGCAGGCTTCCCGGAGGTACTGTGGATTAGGGATATCTTGTCCAAGATTTTGTTTAGGTTGGATAGCTCGTCGCTGTTGTCCATGAGAGGCAGTTTTTTGTTGTTCTGCCGAGAGCTTTTGAATCCGGCGTTGACTGCCGTGCTCTTTGGACCAGTTCTCTTAGTCCGGCGCTGGTCCTTGCTGCGTCGTGGTTTCCCATTTCAATCCCTGACCTCGGATGTACTTGGGTCGCTGGTGCTGCATCTTGCCAGCCAGCTATCCTCTCCCGTGCAAAAGCGGGCCATGAGGCTTGTTAGTGCGGCCATTGTTCTTGGCTTTTCCTGGCCGAGGTGTCTAGCGAGCCATTCGTCTCGGACGTTATGTTTGAAGGCTACTAAGGCTTCGGCGTCCGGGCAGTCGACTATTTGGTTCTTTTTGGTGAGGAACCTGTTCCAGAATTTGCGGGCTGACTCTTCGGGCTGTTGAGTTATGTGACTTAAATCGTTTGCATCCGGGGGGCGGACATAAGTCCCCTGAAAATTTGCTCGAAACGCATCCTCGAGCTCTTCCCAACTTCCAATGGTATTTTCTGGGAGGCTTTTGAGCCAATGCCGGGCTGGCCCTTTGAGCTTGAGGGGTAAGTATTTTATGGCGTGGAGGTCATCTCCTCTAGCCATATGTATGTGCAGGATGTAATTCTCAATCCAGACTCCAGGGTCTGTTGTTCCGTCGTATGCCTCTATGTTTACGGGCTTGAATCCCGCTGGAAATTCATGATCCAGCACCTCATCGATGAAACATAGGGGGTGTGCGGCGCCCCTGTATTTGGGTGTGCCGTGATGTTCGAATACTCGATGTTTTGTATTACTTTCTAGAGCTTGCTTTCTTGGCCCATAGATGGACCTGACTGGGCCATCCTTTTGGTGAGGATCCTTATGCGGATCGCGTGCCGGCTTGTGTGCGGTGCCGCTTGCCGCTCTTTGTTTGTCATGTGGTCGTCTATCCGACCGGGCGGCCTCTTTGTTCTTTGATTGTGGGGCCTCTACGGCCTCTTCGTCAAATTCGGCAGTAGTTTGCGCTTCGGGTAGCTCTTTGTTTGGCGACTATCGCCGTATTTGTCTACGGTCTTGAGTACTTTGCTCCAACTCATTCTGAGTATGTCTTCCGTTGTTTTGAGCTTCTGCTTCTGCTTCTTCAGACTTCGTGCAGTGGTGACGAGCCTTTTGTGGAGGTTTTTCTGCTCCAACGATGTGTCCGGCGTGAGATCGTCCAGACTGTTGTTTTCGCCGGGGACGGATTGTTTATCCAAGTTATCCTGTTCGGATGGTTGCTCAAGGGCATGTTCGTCGTCCACTAGTTCGCCCTGCTCTATGGCTGGGTCTGTATGGGTGCTGTCGTTGTCGAGGCAGGACTTTGAGCGGCGCTTACGTCGCCGTTTTGACTGTTTTTCGAGGGAATTATCCTTCGCAGCATCCCGTTGTTCCTCGTTATCGCTTCCTTTAGGTGTATCCACCATATATACATTGTGAGTTGAGGTGGCCTTCCAGTGCCCTGTAGGCGCTGGTTCTTGGTCGTCTCCGGCATCGTCGTCCATACCGTCGATGTCTTCGGAGTCGAAGTCTAGCATATCGGTTAAGTCATCGACAGTGGCTACAAAGTGGGTGGTGGGAGGGCATTGAATTTCTTCGTCGTTCGCATCCCAACCTACCTGACCATAGTCCGGCCAGGGCTCTCCTGATAAAGAGAGAGACTTTAGTGAATTCAGGATGTCACCAAAAGGCGAGTGCTGAAAGATGTCCGCGGCAGTGAACTCCATGATCGGCGCCCAATCGGATTCGATTGGCAGGGGCGCGGAAGGTTCGGGATCCGGAGAGGAGTCCGACACCTTGGAGTCACGAGCTTCACAAGGGACAGGGTCGGTATTCGGCTCTATCGCCGTAGAGGTAGCAGCCCCCGAGGCGGTGTCCAGCCACCCGTCCTCGTTCGGCGCAGTCGGCTCCGAGCTAAGGGTCGGAGCGGACACTTGTGCGGCCTCCAGGGCACTGTCCGACAACAGAGTTAGATCATGCCCATCATGACAGTGCGGCGCGCTTGGCTGTGGCTCGAACCCGTTGAAGATCAAGTCTCCGCGGACGTCAGCCGTATAGTTCAAACTTACAAATCTGACCTGATGGCCAGGGGCGTAGCTTTCGATCTGCTCCAGATGGCCAAGCGAGTTGGCCTGCAGTGCAAAGCCATCGAATACGAAGATCTGTCCGGGGAGAAAAGTCTCACCTTGGACCGCGTCGTTGTTGATGATCGAAGGAGCCATCAGGCCTATAGGTGACGACACAGAGGAACTCTCAATGAAAGCACCAATGTCGGTGTCAAAACCGGTGGATCTCAGGTAGGGGGTCCCGAACTGTGCATCTAGGCGGATGGTAACAGGAGACAAGGGACACGATGTTTTTACCCAGGTTCGGGCCCTCTCGGTGGAGGTAAAACCCTACTCCTTCTTGATTAATATTGATGATATGGGTAGTACAAGAGTAGATCTACCACAAGATCATGGAGGCTAAACTCTAGAAGCTAGCCTATGGTATGATTGTTGTTCGTCCTACGGACTAAAACCCTCCAATTTATATAAACACTGGAGAGGGCTAGGGTTACACAGAGTCGGTTACAATGGTAGGAGATCTACATATCCGTATCGCCAAGCTTGCCTTCCATGCCAAGGAAAGTCAAATCCGGACATGGGACAAAGTCTTCAATCTTGTATCTTCATAGTCTTGGAGTCCAGCCAAAGATGATAGTTCGGCTATCCGGACACCCCCTAGTCCAGGACTCCCTCAGTGCTCATACTCTTTCACTATAATATCCATGCTAGTTTAAATTTCTTTTTCTAGTTTTCTTCTTGTGTGCTTGATAAATCTTAAGAAAAACCAAAAAAATTAGTTAGTTTAATTTCCATGCTTGTAGTAGAAATTAAAATGAAAACCCAAAAATATTTCTCGTTCTTCTTTTGCTTGTTGGGAGCTTTCCCATGTAAATAGTTTTTATTTTCCTTTCTTTTCTTTGGGGGTCAGTAGGAGAAGACCATGATTAAATTGTTGAAGTGGCTCTTATATGCATGATTGTTTATTTAACTTAGAGCCCATATTACTTGTTTTCTCTCTTGAGTTGAATGCTTGCAGATTCCAGCTTAGTCCAATGCACGTGCACTCTTATTATTATACACATCATTCGGTCGTGCAAGTGAAAGGCAATAATGATGATATATGATGGACTTATTGGGATGAGAAAAGCTGGTATGAACTCGACCTCTCTTGTTTTTGTGAATATGATGATTCATTGTTCCTGAGTCAGCTATTATGAAGTAAACATATTTGCAATGACATTTAGAGATTATAGTTGCTTGTGCCATGCTTGATTAGCTATGAGTTATAATGGTTTACCTTCCATGCCAACATGCTATTAGAATGATTATGATGTGGTATGATGGGATGGTATCCTCCTTTAAATGAATTGAGTGACTAGACTTGGCACATGTTCACGCATGTAGTTGAATCAAATCAACATAGCCTTCATGATATTTATGTTCATGGTGGATTATATCCTACTCATGCTTGTACTCGGTGTAAATTAATTTTAATGCATGTTTACGACTGTTGTCGCTCTTTCAGTTGGTCGCTTCCCAGTCTTTTGCTAGCCTTCACCTGTACTAAGAGGGAATACTGCTTGTGCATCCAAACTCCTTAAACCCCAAAGTTGTTCCATATGAGTCCACTATACCTTCCTATATGCGGTATTTACCTGCCGTTCCAAGTAAATTGTATGTGCCAAACTCTAAACCTTCAAATAAACATTCTGTTTGGCATGCTCGAATAGCTCATATGTCAACTAGGGCTGCCCTTACCTTCCATGTTAGGCGGGTTATTCTCAGGAGGAGTGGACTCCGCTCCTCATTCACGAGAAAATGGCTGGTCTCCAAGATGCCCAGTCCCATGCTTTATGCAAACTAAATCAAAATAATTGCAAAAAAAACTCCCCTGGGGCCCGTTGAATGTTGGAGGCACTCGTTGTTTCGAGCAAGCCATGGATTGATGCTTGTGGAGGAGGAGGAGTATAAACTTTACCATTCTGTTTGGGAACCGCCTATAATTTGTTTAGCATGGAAGATATCGTCATCTCTTAGTTGTTATGTTGACAATGAAAGTACGCCTCTCAAAATATAATTTATCTCTATTTCAAAATCGAGCTCTGGCACCTGTACAAATCCCTGCTTCCCTCTGCGAAGGGCCTATCCATTTACTTTTATGTTGAGTCATCACCCTTCTTATTAAAAGCACCCGCTGGAGAGCACACTGTCGTTTGCACTCATTATTATTGGTTTATACTGGGTATGACTTGACTGGATCTCTTTTACCATGAATTACAATGTTTAGTCAGTCCTTGATCTTTAAAGGTGCTCTGCATTTATGTTTTGCGGTCTCAGAAAGGGCTAGCAAGATACCAGTTTGTTATATCATGTTATGATTATTTTGAGAAAGTGTTGTCATCTGAGTTTTATTATTATGGCTCGCTAGCTGATTATGCTATTGATATGAGTAATTGTGAGACCTTTGTGTTATTGTTAGTATGGTTAGTTCGTAATATTTGCTGAAACTTGAATGCTGGCTTTTCATGTTACAACAAGAAGAGCAAACAGAGTTTGTAAAAGTTTTTCTTTTTCTCTTTCAATTTGTCAACTGAATTGCTTGAGGACAAGCAAGGGTTTAAGCTTGGGGGAGTTGATACGTCTCCATCGTATATACTTTTCCAAACACTTTTGCCCTTGTTTTGGACTCTAACTTGTATGATTTGAATGGAACTAACCCGGACTGACGCTGTTTTCAGCAGAATTTCCATGATGTTGTTTTATGTGCAGAAGACAAAAGTTCTCGGAATGACCTGAAACTCCACGGAATATCTTAGAATAAATAATAAAAAAATCCTCGCCAAAGATGAAGACCAGGGGGCCCATACCCTGTCCACGAGGGTGCCCCCCCTAGGGCGTGCCCCTACCTCGTGGGCCCCCTAGAGACCCTCCGATGCCAACTCCATATATTGGCTTTCGGGGAGAAAAAATCAGAGAGAAGAAATCATCGAGTTTTATGATACGGAGCCGCCGCGAAGCCCTAATCTCTCTCAGGAGGGCTGATCTGGAGTCCATTCGGGGCTCCGAGAAGGGGATTCGTCGCCGTCGTCATTCAACCATCCTCCATCACCAATTTCATGATGCTCACCACCGTGCGTGAGTAATTCCATCGTAGGCTTGCTGGACGGTGATGGGTTGGATGAGATTTATCATGTAATCGAGTTAGTTTTGTTAGGGTTTGATCCCTAGTATCCACTATGTTCTGAGATTGATGTTGCTATGACTTTGCTATGCTTAATGCTTGTCACTAGGGCCCGAGTGCCATGATTTCAGATCTGAACCTATTATGTTTTCATGAATATATGTGAGTTCTTGATCCTATCTTGCAAGTCTATAGTCACCTACTATGTGTTATGATCCGGCATCCCCGAAGTGACAATAATCGGGACCACTCCCGGTGATGACCATAGTTTGAGGAGTTCATGTATTCACTATGTGCTAATGCTTTGTTCCGGTTCTCTATTAAAAGGAGGCCTTAATATCCCTTAGTTTCCAATAGGACCCCACTGCCACGGGAGGGTAGGACAAAAGATGTCATGCAAGTTCTTTTCCATAAGCATGTATGACTATATACGGAATACATGCCTACATTACATTGATGAATTGGAGCTAGTTCTGTGTCACCCTATGTTATGATTGTTACATGATGAACTGCATCCGGCATAATTATCCATCACTAATCCGGTGCCTACAAGTTTTCCATATACGGGTTCTCGCTTATTTACTTTTCCGTTGCTACTGTTACAATCACTACAAAATACCAAAAACATTACTTTTGCTGTCTTTACTTTTGTTACTGTTACCACCACTATCATATTAGATTGCTACTAAACACTTTGCTGCAGATACTAAGTTTCCAGGTGTGGTTGAATTGACAACTCAGCTGCTAATACTTGAGAATATTCTTTGGCTCCCCTTGTGTCGAATCAATAAATTTGGGTTGAATACTCTACCCCCGAAAACTGTTGCGATCCCCTATACTTGTGGGTTATCAGCAGCGAGCAAGGACGTCTAGCATGAAGGATGAGCTCCTTGAGCCGATCCAGGGCTGGGGATAGGAACCAGTAGTGGAACCTGGGTTCGGTCTTGTTGTGGGGACCAAGCCTGCCGATAGCAAGGCGTCTGACCGGCCCAGGGTGCATGGCAAGGACGTGGGACAATGCGTCCAGGCGTTGCTGCTCCCCGCTGCAGAACTCGTGGTCGACGATGAGGTCCAGGGGGTGTAGTGCTAGAGGGGGCGCCACCGCCAAGAGAGGACAGTGGTCCGCACACCATATTTGATTGGGAGGTGGGATATGATGGTTACCAACATCTCGTCAGAGAGGCTGCTGGTGAAGTCCACGTTCACGGGAGGCTCTTGCGGTTCTGGCTTGACCCACCCCCGCTTGTTGGCCGGCAAGTTGTCCATCTCGTAGCAGGTGGCAATCATTGGTGTTGGTGCTTGTAGATCAGAACAGAGGACTATTATATGTACCTTCCCGAGGCGGCCAAAACAAAAGTCTGAAAGCAGCAATAACTTGCAGCGCTCGCGGCGTGCACGGCATACTGCTCACAATCGTCCCGTCTAATAAAACAGCTGCCCGCGGTAGTAAATGGTTAGTTGAACGCCCACGATTTGACTAATACAACTGTTTGTGATAATAACGTGGTGGCTATTAGTTAAAATGCCTAGGAAATTGTATAAAAGGGCGAAATGAACCCTGAATAATTTGATATGTTTAGCACAATTGCATGTTGCCTCTGTGAAATAAATCAAGGCGGAAGATACAACGTATGTCATTTCACGACCAGATCATGTGACTAAGTTCCCTCTTGGAACCATGAGGCTTCTTGATAGAAGCTCAGCTTTGTATGAAAGAAAATATGGGTCAAAGCTTATAGAAGGTACAAAAGCACGATGATTAATTTTTCATCAGGTTTACACAAAATCCAGATTGAACAGGACAATAACAACTAACTCAACCAAAGTTTTGAGCAGTCATAGCAAATGGATCAGTCTGATCCATAAAATCAAGATCCTGGACCAGAAAATCTACTAGTACATGAAGACAAGTTGTTGTAAATAGAAGCCGAGCATGTTCAGAAGCCCCTTTTTCCACCTGAAACTTCTTTTTATGTTGTTCAACGTGTCTATCTGTGAGAAAGTGTGTGTTAAAAAACTTAATCCTCATGGACAATAGTACTCTCGCATTCAACAGGAAGAATGTGACAAAGCTAGTGTTTGCGTGGTTTGATGCATATCCTTCCAGTGTTATTGTCCTCAAACGAATGTCATGAGAACTGAGAAATCCCGATGCTTCTTATGCCACCGATTCATTATACCTTTTTGTCCATGTCTTTTAGCCTAATAGACATGAAGACTGAAAACAGTTAATGTCTAAAAAAATAGTACAGCTGAATGGTTAGTTCTAGTAAAGTATTTCAATGTGCTTGATATGATCACCTGTATATACAAATTCTCCGGACATGGAAAGCATCGCAGCAAGCCGATAACCATGTTCAGATCAAAACACTACATACTAATATGTAAGGTTTTGACAGAATCCAGCACCATTGATAAGGTACCCATGGACAAACTCTTCATTAACTATAGAACATAATATTAGTACCAAAAGCGTACTCCAAGATTATATAAAGATTATGCGCACAAATGAAAAATGCAGCTTATGATTACACAAGTGTCGATGATATAAAACTTAGGCACACAAATGAAAAATGCAGCTTATGATTACAAAAATGTTGATGATAATATACAGTACCTAAATAAGTGTGGAGCCAACCAGCATCTTGTAAACTTCAAACGGATCAGGAATTACACCCAAGGCCTCCAATTTAGGCACAAAGACCACAGTTATTTGTGAAGGTGCATAACGATAATCAAGGAGTAGCCTTTGGAGTGAAGGGGCGTCTTTGATGATGAGCTCCTCTCCTTTAAAGAAAATTCCAATGCTTACAAGGTGAGGCAACTTTATTTAGAGACAACAGATATGGATTATGTCGGCGTTCTGGGAACGGGGGTCCCCAGACTTGCCTGCCTGCGGCGTGGCTCAAGTAGAGGCCCAGTACGGCCCGTCTACATCAACCCAAGCTCAAGACCCCAGCGAGGGGCCAAGCCTCGTGGGGCGGACGACGCAAGGCTTCCTCAGGGATGGCCTCGCCAGGCAGGCTCGCGAGGAGGCAGAGAGATCAAGGCAGGGGTACCTTGCGAGGTGCTCATGACGCAAGCCATGACGATCGAGACCAGGCGAGCGCCATCCTGCGCAGTGTCCTCGTTTCCTCTTTGGTGCAAAGGGTGCAAGCGCAGGCGTGGAGTACCGAGGCATCAAGCAAATGTTACCATATCAGTGCAACAAGACCAAGACCAGCAGAGCAGCAGGATGGAGGTCACCGTGGAGCCCAAGACGGTGTCATCGCTAGTGCCTTTGGTAGTCGAAGACCAACTTTAGTCAGGATAACTTGTACTGGTTGTTCCCCTTCAAAATGGCCATTGTTGGCTCCCTTCCCGCTCAATATTTGGGAAGAGGACCAGGGCCTCTATAAATAGAGATAGCCACCACAGTAGTCAGGGAGATTGGATGGAGAGCCTAGAGAGATCCCAGCTCACCGAGAGTCGATCGAATCCACCCAAGTAGAACATCACACCAGCTCAAGAACACCTCTCGCGAGGCTGTTCTTCCTCTGTACTGTTCATCATCAGCCCCAGAGGCAATCCACCACCACACACTAAAGTAGGGTATTACGCCACAGCGGTGGCCCGAACTAGTATAAACCTTGTGTCCCTTGTGTTGTTCATCGTGTAGCTTAGATTCACGACGAGGCGTTGGGACATGGATCGGTAGGGGGAAGATCTTCGCGCGCACCCTAGAGTTCGAACCTTAAGGGTTTTGCCAGAACCCGATATACGACATTTGGCACGCCATATAGGGGTGCGCCGGAATCTTTCTTCCACTGTCCCGCGTTCCATCGTTTGTCGCATCCATGGCGGACGCTCGCCGAGCTTGCGCCGAGCGTCGCGCTGCTCTCGCCGCCCGCGTCGCCCAGACGGCTCCCGTCGGTGGGCCTCCTCGTCGTTCTCCGTCGCCTGCTGCCAACGCCACCATCGGCCCGGCGTGGAACGAGTAGCAGGGATCGTTGTTGCATCCCTCGGTGCGGCGGGAAGGCCGCACCGCCACTCCATCGCTTACTCCAACTGGTTCGTCATCTCACGCTCGTCACGCTCCCAAAGACGTGCAGGCCACATTGCTCCTGGCATGTGAGCTCCTGCGCTACTACCCCGTCGACAACCTCTACGAGGAGTGGCTCGCTCGCATCACCGAGCTCGTCAGTGCCGCAGGGGGCTCCCCTGCGCCGTCCCTCTCGCTGCCTCGCCCTCCGTCCTGCGTGGGCGATGCAGCTCAGGAGGTGCCTCCGCCACCTCCTCCCCAAGAAGGTGCCCTGGCTCCGAGGTGCGCGGCCCCTAGACAAGACCCACCGCGTCCAGCACCCGCGTGACAAGAAAGGAGCTGCCAAGAAATTGCTCGTCCCCAAGAAGGCGCTCGTGTGCTCCCCGCTCCAGCATGCCAAGACCGCATCCCGGCGCCAGCACGTCAAGACCCCCCGCTGCCCCTGGCGGCGGCGCGCGGGAATCTCCAAGAGCAAGCCCGCGTCTGCAAAGGGCTCCAGTGGCCACCGCAGGCTGCCGTGCCTTCACCACCGAGCTACGCAGTGTCGCCTGGTCGGGCAAGTTCAAGCCGGATCTGCCTCCTCGCTATGACGGCACTGCCGACCCCGTGGAGTTCCTGCAGCTCTACGAGCTGGGCATCGAAGCGGCCAACGGAGACGAAAAGGTCATGGCGAACTGGTTTCCCATGGCGCTCAAAGATGGTGCCTGCACCTGGCTCCTGAACCTGCCTCTTGGCACGATCTCCTCTTGGGACGGGATGCGCACCCGCTTCATCGCCAACTTCCAGGACACTCGCGACCGTCCTCCAGTCGTGGGTGACCTGTGCCACATCAAGCATCAACCTGGAGAAACCCTGCAGAAGTACATCTAGCGCTTCAACAATGCTCGCCTCAAGATGAAGGAGGAGCTGGCCATTCACGAGGATCTGTGCACATCTCTGGAGTTGTTCAACCTGGCGACCAAGTGTGCAAGAGCTGAGGAGGGGCGTCTCTCCCTCCTTGAGCTTCCAGCTGCTGACCCAGAAGAGAAGAAAGCCAAGGCCAAGGATGTGAAGCGCAAAGGAGAAGCTGTGCTCGCAGCAGAACCAGACACGAAGCATGGCAGGGACAAGCTGGAGTCGTCCAAGGGCAGCCGATACTGCGCCTGCCACGACCTCCACACCCACAACACCAACGAATGCCAAGAGCTCAGGGTCGTTCAAGAAGGACGCATCGACCGACGCCCCGAGCGCAACGATCGGGGCTACGGCCGAGGAGGAGGAAGAGGTGGAGGACGATGGGACGACCGAGGCCCTCGCCAGGAGTGGCATGACCGACCTCGCGAGGATCGCTGGCAGGACCAGCCTCGCGAGGGGGATTGCAGGGATCAGCCTCGCGAGGATCGTCCGCATGGCAATGCAGGCCTTTCTCCTCTGCCACCACCGCCAAGAAGGAATGACAACCACCACCAAGACGAGGGGGCTGGGGGCTTCCAGGAGCCATGTGCTATCGCTTGCATCTTGGGCGGTGCCCAGGCCCCAGCCTCTTAGTGCATCTTCAAGCAGTTTGCTCGTGAGGTGAATTCAGTCCTCCCCAAGCTCGAGGCCACGCGCCCTCTCAGGTGGTCCACGTGCACCATCATTTTCGGGTCAGCGGATCAGCTCAAGTGTGCGGCTACAGCTGGTGTCCTCCCAATGCTTTGTTCCCCAGTCATCAGCAATGTGCAAGTTAGCAGGACCCTCATTGATGGCGGCGCAGGACTCAACGTTCTGTCCGTCAAGACGTTCAACAATCTCCAAGTGCCATATGATCAGTGCTACCTCTTGAGCACTGCGTTGGATTTCCCCGAAGAGGAGAGGAGGATGCAGCAAAGTAGCGTAAGTATTTCCCTCAGTTTTTGAGAACCAAGGTATCAATCCAGTAGGAGGCCACGCACAAGTCCCTTGTACCTACACAAAACGATAGCTCCTCGCAACCAACGCGATTAGGGGTTGTCAATCCCTTCACAGTCACTTACGAGAGTGAGATCTGATAGAGATGATAAATAATATTTTTGGTATTTTTGGTATATAGATGCAAAGTGAAAAGTAAAAGGCAAAGTAAAAACAAAGCAAATAATAAAGTAATGGAGATTGATATGATGAGAATAGACCCGGGGGCCATAGGTTTCACTAGTGGCTTCTCTCAAGAGCATAGATATTCTACGGTGGGTGAACAAATTACTGTTGAGCAATTGATAGAATTGAGCATATAGTTATGAGTATATCTAGGTATGATAATGTATATAGGCATCACGTCCAAGACAAGTAGATCGAAACAATTCTGCATCTACTACTATTACTCCACTCATCGACCGCTATCCAGCATGCATCTAGAGTATTAAGTTAAAAACAGAGTAATGCCTTAAGCAAGATGACATGATGTAGAGGGTTAAATTCATGCAATATGATAAAAAACCCATCTTGTTATCCTCAATGGCAACAATACAATACGTGCCTTGCTGCCCCTTCTGTCACTGGGAAAGGACACCGCAAGATTGAACCCAAAGCTAAGCACTTCTCCCATTGCAAGAACTACCAATCTAGTTGGCCAAACCAAACGGATAATTCGAAGAGACTTGCAAAGATAACTCAATAATACATAAAAGAATTCATAGAAGATTCAAATATTATTCATAGATAAGCTGGATCATAAACCCACAATTCATTGGTCTCAACAAACACACTGCAAAAACAAGATTACATCGAATAGTTCTCCACGAGAGAGGGGGAGAACATTGTATTGCGATCCAAAAAGAGAGAAGAAGCCATCTAGCTACTAGCTATGGACCAGAAGGTATGAAGTAAACTACTCACACTTCATCGGAGGGGCTATGGTGTTGATGTAGAAGCCCTCCGTGGTGGATGTCCCCTCCGGCGGAGCTCAGGAACAGGCCCCAAGATGGGATCTTGTGGATACAGAAGGTTGTGGCGGTGGAATTAGGTTTTTGGCTCCTTTTCTGATCGTTTGGGGGTACGTAGGTATATATAGGAGGAAGGAGTACGTCGGTGGAGCAACAGGGGGGCCACGTGGCAGGGGGCGAGCCCTAGGGGGGGGGGCGCCCCCCACCCTCGTGACCGCCTCTGTTACTTCTTGGAGTAGGGTCCAAGTCTCCTGGATCATGTTCGGTGAGAAAATCACGTTTCCAAAGGTTTCATTCCGTTTGGACTCCGTTTGATATTCCGTTTCTTCGAAACACTGAAATAGGCAAAAAACAGCAATTCTGGGCTGGGCCTCCGGTTAATAGGTTAGTCCCAAAAATAATATAAAAGTGGAAAATAAAGCCCAATATAGTCCAAAACAGTAGATAAAGTAGCATGGAGCAATCAAAATTTATTGATACGTTGAAGACGTATCAGGCATCCCCAAGCTTAATTCCTGCTCGTCCTCGAGTAGGTAAATGATAAGAAAGAATTTTTGATGCGGAGTGATACTTTGGCATAATTTCAATGTAAATCTTCTTAATTGTGGCATGAATATTCAGATCCGAAAGGTTCAAGACAAAAGTTCATATTGACATAAAATAATAATACTTCAAGCATACTAATCAAAGCAATCATGTCTTCTCAAAATAGCATGGCAAAAGAAAGTTCATCCCTACAAAATCATATAGTTAGGCTATGCTTCCTTTTCGTCACACAAAGATGTTCCCAACTTCTATACCCCCGATGACAAGCCAAGCAATTGTTTCATACTTAAATAATCTCAAACTTTTTCAACCTTCACGCAATACATGAGCGTGAGCCATGGATATAGCACTATGGGTGGAATAGAATATGATGATGGGGATTGTGTGGAGAATACAAAAAAGGAGAAAGTCTCACATTGACGAGGATAATCAACGGTCTATGGAGATGCCCATTAATTGATGTCAACATGAGGAGTAGGGATTGCCATGCAACGGATGCACTAGAGCTATGTATGCTCAACAAAAGAAAACTAGTGGGTGTGCATCCAACTCGCTTGCTCATGAAGACCTAGGGAATTTGAGGAAGCCCATCGTAGGAATATACAAGCCAAGTTCTATAATGAAAAATTCCCACTAGTATAAAAAGACAACTTATGAGACTCACTACATGAAGAACAAGGTGCTACTTTGAAGCACAATATATGAGACTCACTACATGAAGAACAAGGTGCTACTTTGAAGCACAAGTGTGGAAAGAGATAGTAGCATTGCCCCTTTCTTTTTTTATTTTTTTCTTTGGCCTTTATTTTTCTTTTTATTTTTAGCCTTTATTTTTTTTCTCCCTTTTTTGGGACAATGCTCTAATAATGATGATCATCACACTTCTATTGATTACAACACAAGGATTACAACTCGAAACTAGAACAAGATATGACTCTATATGAATGCCTCCGGCGGTGTACCGGGATGGTGCAATGAATCAAGAGTGGCATGTATGAAAAATAATGCATGGTGGTTTTGCCACAAATACGATGTCGACTACATGATCATGCAATGGCAATGTGACAAAAGTAATGTATGTCATGAATATGATGATGGAAGTTGCATGTCAATATATCTCGGAATGGCTATGGAAATGCCATGATAGGTAGGTATGGTGGCTGTTTTGAGGAAGATATAAGGAGGTTTATATGTGATAGAGCGTATCATATCACGTGGTTTGGATGCACCGGCGAAGTTTGCACCAACTCTCAAGGTGAGAAAGGGCAATGCACGGTACCGAAGAGGCTAGCAAAGGCGGAAAGGTAAAAGTGCGTATAATCCATGGACTCAACATTAGTCAAAAGAACTCACATACTTATTGCAAAAATTTAGAAGTCATCAAAAATCAAGTACTACGCGCATGCTTCTAGGGGGATAGATTGGTAGGAAAAGACCATCGCTCATCCCCGACCGCCACTCATAAGGATGCACAAGCAAGGTACACTTCATGTTTCAAATTTGTTACACAACTTTAACCATACGTGCATGCTACAGGACTTGCAAACTTCAACACAAGAATTTCTCAAATTCACAACTACTCAACTAGCACGACTTTGATATTATCACCTCCATATCTCAAAACAATTATCAAGCATCAAACTTATCTTAGTATTCAACGCACTCAAAAGAAAGTTTCACATATCTTGAATACCAAGTATATTAATATTAAGCAAATTACCATGCTATTAACGACTCTCAAAATAATCTAAGTGAAGCATGAGAGATCAACAGTTTCTTTAAAACAAATCCACCACCGTGCTCTAAAAGATCTAAGTGAAGCACTAGAGCAAAAATCATCACGCTCAAAAGATATAAGTGAAGCACTATGAGCAAAACTATCAAGCTCAAAAGATATAAGTGAAGCACATAGAGTATTCTAGCAAATTCCAATTCATGTATGGCTCTCTCAAAAGGTGTGTACAGCAAGGATGATTGTGGTAAACTAACAAGCAAAGATGCAAATAATACAAGACGCTCCAAGCAAAACACATATCATGTGGTGAATAAAAATATAGCTCCAAGTAAATTACCGATGGAAGTAGACGAAAGAGGGGATGCCTTCCGGGGAATCCCCAAGCTTTGACTTTTTGGTGTCCTTGGATTATCTTGGGGGTGCCATGGGAATCCCCGATCTTAGGCTCTTGCCACTCCTTGTTCCATAATCCATCAAAAGAATTCACCCAAAACTTGAAAACTTCACAACACAAAACTCAATAGAAATCTCGTGAGCTCCGTTAGAGAAAGAAAACAAAAGACTACTTAGAGGTACTGTAATGAACTCATTCTTTATTTATATTGGTGTTAAACCTACTATATTCCAACTTCTCTATGGATTATAAACTATTTTACTAGCCATAGATTCATCAAAATAAGCAAACAACACACGCAAAAGAGAATCTGTCAAAAACAGAACAGTCTGTAGTAATCTGTAACTAACACAAACTTATGGAACTCTAAAAATCCTACCAAAATAGGAAGTCCTGGAAAATTTGTTTATTGAACATCAGCAAAAAGAATCAACACAAAAGCACGTCTCTGTGATTTAACAAAATTATATTCGTGCGTGCAAAGTTTCTGTTTTTCAGCAGAATGAAATCAACTATCATCGTAGGTTATCCTATAGGTTCCACTTGGCACAAACACTAATTAAAACATAAAACCAAATACAAACAGAGGCTAGATGGATTATTTATTCCTAAACAGAAGCAAAAACAAAAAACAAAAAATAAAATTGGGTTGCCTCCCAACAAGCGCTATCGTTTAACGCCCCTAGCTAGGCATAAAAGCAAGGATAGATCTAGGTATTGCCATCTTTAATTTTTTAGTTTTTTGGCAGAGTCATGCTCGAATCTGGGGGGTTCTTTCTGCTTCCCCTCATACTCGGAAATTTTTAGATCTAAAGAATCCAACCGCTTATTACAAAAAGTAATCAACATATTCATGCGGTGAAGATTTCCGCTAACACTTTTAAGAGGCTCAAGAGACTTTTGTAAAGATTTTGTTACTTCGCAAATCTTCTCAAACACTTGGGTTTCTTCCTGGGTAGGATGAGATCCTCCCTTTTGGGGTAGTGTTCCCACTATTCCCTCTATAATTTCATGCATAATACTGGGATCAATCTCAATGAAATTTCCCTTGGCAATGCAATCCAGGAGTTGTCTATGCGTCATATTTAACCCAACATAAAAATTACAAAGAAGAATTCTAAAGTTCACCTCTAGGGTGCACTTACGATAAGATTCCATCATCCTATACCAAGAATCTTTTAAGTTTTCTCCTTGCCTTTGCTTGAAGTGAAGAACTTCAAACTTGGGATACATAGGAGCGGATAAGGAATTAGACATTACGACAAGCAAGCAAACTAACACACGAGCAAACAAAAAGGCAACGGGAAAAGGCAAACAGGAAAAAGAGGAGGAGATTGGGAAAGAGAGGCGAATAAAACGGCAAGGGTGAAGTGGGGGAGAGGAAAACGAGTGGAAAATGGCAAATAATGTAATGCGAGAGATAGAGATTGTGACGGGTACTTGGTATGGTTGACTTGCTCTTGCGTGAGCCTCCCCGGCAACGGCGCCAGAAATTCTTCTTGCTTCCTCTTGAGCACTACGTTGGATTTCCCCGAAGAGGAGAGGATGATGCAGCAAAGTAGCGTAAGTATTTCCCTTAGTTTTTGAGAACCAATGTATCAATCCAGTAGGAGGCCACACACAAGTCCCTCGTACCTACACAAAACAATAGCTCCTTGCAACCAACGCGATTAGGGGTTGTCAATCCCTTCATGGTCACTTACGAGAGTGAGATCTGATAGAGATGATAAATAATATTTTTGGTATTTTTCGTATATAGATGTAAAGCGAAAAGTAAAAGGCAAAGTAAAAACAAATCAAATAATAAAGTAATGGAGATTGATATGATGAGAATAGACCCGGGGGCCAGAGGTTTCACTAGTGGCTTCTCTCAAGAGCATAGATATTGTACGGTGGGTGAACAAATTACTATTGAGGAATTGATAGAATTGAGCATAGTTATGAGTATATCTAGGTATGATCATGTATATAGGCATCACGTCCAAGACAAGTAGATCGAAATGATTCTGCATCTACTACTATTACTCCACTCATTGACCGCTATCCGACATGCATCTAGAGTATTAAGTTAAAAATAGAGTAACGCCTTAAGCAAGATGACATGATGTAGAGGGATAAATTCATGCAATATGATAAAAACCCCATCTTGTTATCCTCAATGGCAACAATACAATACGTGCCTTGCTGCCCCTTCTCTCACTGGGAAAGGACACCACAAGATTGGACCCAAAGCTAAGCACTTCTCTAATTGCAAGAACTACCAATCTAGTTGGCCAAACCAAACGGATAATTCGAAGAGACTTGCAAAGATAACTCAATCATACATAAAAGAATTCAGAGAAGATTCAAATATTATTCATAGATAAGCTGGATCATAAACCCACAATTCATTGGTCTCAACAAACACACCGCAAAAAGAAGATTATATCGAATAGATCTCCATGAGAGAGGGGGAGAACATTGTATTGAGATCCAAAAAGAGAGAAGAAGCCATCTAGCTACTAGCTATGGACCCGAAGGTCTGAAGTAAACTACTCACACTTCATCGGAGGGGCTATGGTGTTGATGTAGAAGCCCTCTGTGGTGGATGCCCCCTCCGGCGGAGCTCCGGAACAGGCCCCAAGATGGGATCTCATGGATACAGAAGGTTGCGGTGGTGGAATTAGGTTTTTGGCTCCTTTTCTGATCATTTGGGGGTACGTAGGTATATATAGGAGGAAGGAGTACGTCGGTGGAGCAGCAGGGGGGCCACGAGGCAGGGGGCGTGCCCTAGGGGGGGGGGCGCACCCCCCACCCTCGTGACCGCCTCTGTTAGTTCTTGGAGTAGGGTCCAAGTCTCCTGGATCACGGTGAGAAAATCACGTTTCCAAAGGTTTCATTTCGTTTGGACTCCGTTTGATATTCCGTTTCTTCGAAACACTGAAATAGGCAAAAAACAGCAATTCTGGGCTAGGCCTCCGGTTAATACGTTAGTCCCAAAAATAATATAAAAGTGGAAAATAAAGCCCAATATAGTCCAAAACAGTAGATAAAGTTGCATGGAGCAATCAAAAATTATAGATACGTTGGAGACGTATCAATCAGCTTCAGCCAACCAAGCCTTTCTCAGGAGTCACTGACGGCTCCACCACTCCGATAGGGCAGGTCCGCCTCCCTGTCACTTTTGGACAGCGGAAGAACTACCGTACCGATCTCATCGACTTTGACATTGCCCACATTCGCCTGCCATACAATGCCATCCTTGGGTATCCAGCCCTGGCCAAGTTCATGGCGGTGACTCACCATGGTTACAATGTCCTCAAGATGCCGGGAAGCGGCGGAATCATCGCAGTCCCATGCGAGGAGAAGGATGCGGTGTGCTCCCTCGAGCGTGCCTTCCAAGCTGCATCAGTTGAGGACCCGGACAGCAAGAGTCAGAACCCTCCCGAGGTAGTTCCCAAGAAGAAGAAGACATCACCCAGCTCAAGGCCTCGGGAGGTAGGAGTCTCCAGAGGCGCTGCGTCAGGATCTGCGCCCGTGCAAGGGGCGCCTCCCTCCATCGCATAGGAAGGCGCGCCCGGCGCCCTCCTTGGGCAAGGCTCGGGGGCTCTCTCTTGGAGGGCCTCAGACTTTTCCAAGATCACGAGGGAGGTGCTCGGGAACCACTTGGAGGCATGCTTCACGGCACGTCTCCCTCAGGAAGGCATGGGGCAAGGAGGGCCCAACCCTCAAGAGTTCATCACCAAGGCCGCTCAGGAGCTGCAGGAATTAAGAGTCATGCATGGCGATTGTCGCCTGTCTGGCGTGGCTCCCCATCCAGGCGAGGATGGCGGGCTGCGTGTCTGCATCGACTACCCAGGGCTCAACCGAGTCGCGTCTCAGGAGCGTTTCTGGCCTTCGCACGTGGGACGCCGCGAGGGTCCGCCACATAGCTACATTTGCATGCCTTTCGGCCTGCGAAACGCGGCTGCTACTCACCAGCGTCTTATGCAGAGCACTCTGGAAGATCAGGAGGCCAGGCACCATGCGGTCCTGACAGAGATGGAGATGGTCCTCGAGGAGCCGCCTGGACCCCCGGAGCCTCCCGAGGCTCAGGGCTCTGGTGGCTCGTGAGGATCGGCCCCTTCACCGCGGATCGTCAGCTACTTCAACACTAGCCCTACAATGGTATGAGGTGACATCTTTCTAGTTTCATTTCAGCTGGGACGCCCTCAGGGCTGCATTATTCCCAGGTCGCGCGGGCCTATCCTAGCGGCATATATCCCTTTTGCTTATGTCTTTAGTCCACCTTGCTGGGGGCGCCCCTCGGGCTACATCATCCCCAAGCCGCCCGGGCCTGACCCAGTGGCATGTATCCTTCCTGCAGTTACTTAAGTCAATTTGCCGTTCATGCTCAACCGTCCTATGATTATCATCTCCCGCCTACCGTGGCCCCTCTTTCTCCCTCATGCAAATCGCTTGCACATTAAAAGGGGGGCGCCTGAGCATCGCGACTCAAGGGCTCTTACTGGCTGTCCAGCCCTCACCCCCTGGCCTTGTCCACGGCATCGCGACATGGCATACCAGCGGCGGCTGAGCTTGCTCGAGGGCCGGGACCTGAGGACGTAGAGCATTTGCATCTAACCACCTTGCAGGAACACTCAGCCGCCCAAGGCTCAAGATCAGGCGCAACCCGCCTTGAGGTAGGGCCTCGTGAGTCCCGCGCTGGCTCATAGGTGCCCAGATACACCTCGTCTAGCCCTACCGTGCCGGCCACGTATCAGGGCGGGGCTGTACACGCCCCGGGGGCTCCTCCCGGAGGGGGCCCCCTCCCACATACCAGTGGAAGCACCATGCTTCGTGCTGGCTGACGACACTGCTGAGGAGCGGCTATGCCCGTACACATGCGGAAGCGCTATGCTCCGCGCTGGTGATAAACAACTGAGGGCAGCCCACGGCTGTATCAACCTCAGGGAGCCCAGAGCTCGGTGTCTGGCCTCATCGCAACGCCTCCCCTCGGGAGCGCCAAGCGAGGGGGCTGGACATGGGGGCTGCGCCCGGGTCATGCCCGAGCGCACGCCACTCAGCCAGGTCCCTCGGACCTGGTCGTCGCGCGCCCCTCCCTGAGCGGAGCCAAGGTATGAAGACCGTTTGAGCGTCAAGGAGGACTCCTGAGCATCGCGACTCAGGAGCCTAATTGGTCACGTAGCCCCTCACTCCTTAGTTCCGAAAGGCTAACGGCGGTTGAGGTATGCGCAGGGCCGGGCCCTTCCGACGTAGAACGACAGATCTACTCCTACACCCCTCCCTATTTGCCGTTTGAGGGTCAAGGGGACTCCTGAGCATCGCGGCTCAGGAGCCTAACTTGCCACGTAGCCCCTCACTCCTTGGTCCCATCCTGGTGATCCAGTCGGGGCTAACAGTGGCTGAGGTATGCGCGGGGCCGGGCCCTGCCGACGTAGAACACAAAGCAAATAGGAAGGAAACCGCAAAATCTCGCGAATTCAGAAGCAAATATTACAAACCATAAATTGTCCTTATGATACCAAACACAAGTTTAAACGCCGCCATGAGGCACGGTGCACGTTGCAGGGGTTAAAACAGGAAAGAAGCCGAGACGAGATCACCCTTGAGCAGCGCCGTCATTCGCCGGAAGCCCCGCCTCCGTGGTAGAGTTGCGCTTGTCAGCTCCACCTCCAGAAGCCGCAGAACCATCAGCACCTGTGTTGGGCGCAGTAGCGAAGGCGTGGAACTTCGCCAGCAAGGCTTCCGCTCGGCCCTTCAGGGCTTCAGCAGCAGCAACGGAGCGCTTGGCGTCCATAGGCTCCAGCAGATCGTCAAGGTTGGTGTCGGGGTTGCGAAGATAGACGTAGCTGAGGATCTGCGTCAGCGCCGCAGAGGAAAGGACGCGAGCTTCAACCTCGGCCATGAGGCCGATGCCGGTCACGACCTCCTCAAGCGCTTCGACCAGGAAGGGAAGCAGCTTGGCGGGGCCGTCCGTGGCTCCGGCCAGCGGCTTCTCTGGACCATCATCGTAAAGCGACTTCAGCGCCCTGTGAGATCTCTCCTCGTAATCTGCAAAGGCCGCACAATCCTCAGCCAAGACCTTCGCCTTGGCGTCCAGCTCAGTCCTCTCCGCCTTCAACTTCTGCTCCAGGGTCCTTGGTCGACTGTGATCAGCACTCAGTTCGGCGTTGCGGTCCCCGATGGCGGCCTCCCGAGCCTTCATCTCTTCCTCCTTCGCCTGGCGGTCGCGGACCTCTTTGGTGAGCTCATCACACAGGCCCTGTAGCTCATCCTCCAGTGCATTGCAACGGCCCTGGACAGTTGAAGCATCCTTCAACGCCGCGTCGCAAGCGGCTATGGCCTGGGTGGCGACTTGCTTCTCCTCCTCGGAAGCCGCCATAGCCTGGCTCAGCGCCGCTCGGACGGAGGTGTCAGAGCGAACCCAGCTAGAGATCAACTCTAGGCGCCCGGCCACCAGGCGGGGGTTGGTGCCCTGGAGATCTTCTCACAGCCGACCCAGCTCAGTAGCAGCACGGTCCAAGGTGGTGGAGGAGGCAGAGGAACCAGGAACCAGTGGAGCAGGAGGAGAAGACGACAGCGTGATCATGACTTGGGAGACTGGGGGCTCCTAAGCCTTGGCAACATCGGCAACAACATCAAGCACCGGCGCCTCCAGAGCCAGCGGGGCCACGGGTGCTGGCACCCCGCCAGAGCGTCCCTCCTGGCCTCGCGAGGACGACCGGGCAGGGGAGGTGCGAGCTCCACTGCCTCCCCTTCCCACAGGCGAAGGCGCGGCCACGACAGACGAGCTTGCCGCAACTGGAGCCACCGTGTCCCCCTTCAGCCTCTTCAGCGCAGGCGGCAGCCTACTCAAGCGACGGAGGATGTCAAGCCCTGATAGCGAAAACAAGAGCAAAGCAAAGTTTGAGTACTTACTGATCAATCGCGGCGTGCTCCAACGGCCTCCCGCCGAGCTTAAAGCCCGAGAGCCTCTTGCGGGGCGCAGCCTCGGGAGGTCCAGCAGCAGAGGGGGGGGGGGGCGCACCAGAAGGACTGGAGCTAGCTTTGGGCAGTGCCGGAGCCGGAGTAGGCCCTCGGGAGATCAGCCCCGACCTGTCCTTCTTCGGGATCACGGGAGGGTCCTCTCCCCCTTGCCTGGTGTCGGCCTCGTCGTCGTCCGACATGGAGCGGAGGACGTTGGCCCTGCGCCAGGGGGAAGTCTCCCCCGTCTCCTCAGTGGCCGCCTCCGAGTCGCGCTCCTCCTCTTCCTCGTCTTCCTCCTCTCCTCCGTGGGAATCATCGGAGGACAATTCCAGCGGCGCCGCCGCCTCCTGGCCCCGGGAGGCACCTCCGGCACCAGGCCGCTCCCACCGAAGGTGGGCATGGCGTTCACCACCTGTTGCCAGTCATCGCAAAGGAACAAGGGCACATGACCGCCCTCCACACCTTCCACATCCTCTCCAACCAGGAACCGGAGAGCTGCGGTCAGATCTTCATCAGCCAGGGCCTCCAAATTCAGGCGGAGATCGGCGTCCGCATCTCCGAGTCTCCACAACGGGCGCGAGTGCGCCTGAAGTGGAGCCACCCGATGCGCCAGGAACTCCCTCAGGAGCGTGGCCCCGGTCAGCTTCGCCGCCTTCATGTTGCTCGGCCTCAGGTCGGCATTTATCTTCTCCAGCACTAGCCTCGCCTGTTGGTCGTCAAGCTTCGCACGGGACTATGCCTCATCAGCCTGGGGCTGCTCCGTGGGCAGCTCCAGCCGAGAATTGATGCATCCGGCATCCAGCATGACCCACTTGCTCCAGAAGCCATCGGCCCTCTTCCCGGCCTTCGAGATCGCGTTGGCTTTGGAGTACGCAAAAAAGCCAGCGTATGGCGAGGTGTGGGCGCCGGTGACTCGAAGGGAGAAGAAGTGGCGCAGCAAGGCCACGGAAGGCATCACCCCGACGTTCGCCTCACAGTAGTAGGTGAAAATCGACAGAAGAAGAACAAAGTTGGGATGGAGATGCAGAGCCTGCAGCTTGTAATGGCGTAGGACAACATAGAAGAACTCGGAGAATGGAGGCACCAGGCCGACGATGACGGCACTCATGAAGAAGGGATAGAAGGTGCTCCCCTTGTCTTCCGGCTGGGCGGGGCCGGCCCGGAGCGCAATCTCCCCATCTTGCTGCCTTATGCCGCTATCATCAGGCGTGTGAGGGCGAGATTCTTCTCCGTCATGTTGGGGGGATCCAAAGCCGGCGAGTACCAGGCCGGTGGAGCCTCGACCGCGGTCTTGTGGGGCGCCATTACTTGCTGGAGGATAAAGGATGAGGCCGATCTAGAGATTTCGGAAGCAGGAGGGCGAGAGCAAGAAAGGGGATCTGGAGCAAGGCGAGAGTAATGAAGGTAAGCCTAACCCAGGCCAGCCTTTTGTCAGTCGGGCAGTTGTCGAGGCAGCATGGGGAACCGGAGACACCCATGTCCAATCAACCGCCACGCGGCGACCAAGGCCACAGGCTGTTGGGGCCATTCGGCTTCACACTTGCCCTTTGGCTTCGCTGCTAAGCCAAGTCCAAGCGCGCCTTGGGCCCGGGGGCTACTGTCGATGTTCTGGGAATGGGGGTCCCCAGACTTGCCTACCTGCGGCCTGCGGCGTGGCTCAAGCAGAGGCCCAGTACGTCCCGTCTACATCAACCCAAGCTCGAGACCCTTGTGAGGGGCCAAGCCTCGCGGGGCTGACAACCCAAGGCTTCCTCAGGGACGGCCTCGCCAGGAAGGCTCGTGAGGAGGCGGAGAGATCAAGGCAGGGGTACCTCGCGAGGTGCTCATGACGCAAGCCATGACGACCGAGACCAGGCGGGCGCCAGCCTGCGCAGTGTCCTCGTTTCCTCTTTGGTGCAAAGGGGGCAAGCGCAGGCGCGGAGTACCGAGGCATCAAGCAAAGGTTACCATATCGGTGCAACGAGACCAAGACTAGCAGAGCGGCAGGATAGAGGTCACCGTGGAGCCCAAGACGGCGTCATCGCCAGTGCCTTTCGCAGTCGAAGACCAACTTTAGTCAGGATAACTTGTACTAGTTGTTCCCCTTCAAAATGGCTGTTGTTGGCTCCCTTCCCGCTCAATATTTGGGAAGAGGACCAGGGCCTCTATAAATAGATATAGCCACCACAGTATTCGGGGAGATCGGATGGAAAGCCTAGAGAGATCCTAGCTCACCGAGAGCCGATCGAATCCACCTAAGTAGAACACCGCACCAGCTCAAGAACACCTCTTGCGAGGCTGTTCTTCCTCTCTACTGTTCATCATCAGCACCAGAGGAAATCCACCACTACACACTAGAGTAGGGTATTACACCACAGCGGTGGCCCGAACTAGTATAAACCTTGTGTCCCTTGTGTTGTTCATCGTGTAGCTTAGATTCATGGCGAGGCGTTGGCACGTGGATCGGTAGGGGGAAGATCTTTGCGCACACCCCAGAGTTCAAACCTTAAGGGTTTTGCCGGAACCCGATATCCGACAGATTACTTTTCCAAAAACAAGCAGCAAGTGCTCCAGGGCAGGGCAACAGGAGTGGATGGTGCTGTGTAGTGAGGCCTCCGACAGATCGACCATCACAAGGCGAGTTTTTTTAGCAGTGGGAGTCGAAGCATTTGTACCAGATTGTCTGGTAGATGAAACAGGGCCAGGGTGGTGGTGTGGAGAGAGGAGGAAAACCATGAGATGGACACTGGTGGTGAGGGTACAACTATGACGCTTGGTGGACGGATATTTGCATAGTAATGGTAGAACTCAAGATGTTGGAGTTTTTTGAATTGACGGGATGTCAGCCAGGTGTTCACCGTGAAGGGTATGTGCAGTAAGCAGCATGCCGGGATGCACAGCCGTTGAGCGGAGCCCTGGTGGGAGGAGATGATGGCTCTGTGGAGTTCAAAATCATGAACGGTAGATAGCCGGCGATAGTCGAGATTACGAGGTGCGGCGCGCCATAGAGTGCGCCACCAAGATGCGAGGACCTGTGTGTGGAAGCCATCCTTTGTGGGGAGAAGGAAGATGATATCCCCAAGGATGGCATCCGGGAGATCGCTGATGCGGCCCGTCCAATATTCTACGGGTTCCTCAGATCTAGGGGCGTGGCCGCTTCTGCCCGCACTGCCGGGTGCAGGATCTACAGCCGGTGGCACCGCTGGCCGGAGCCTTGTCTGTGTACATAGCAATCTAGAAGGAAAAAAGGCATAAACTATTGGGGAACGTAGTAATTGCAAAAAAATTCTTACGCACACGCAAGATCATGGTGATGCATAGCAACGAGAGGGGAGAGTGTTGTCCACGTACCCTCGTAGACCGAAAGCGGAAGCGTTAGAACAACGCGGTTGATGTAGTCGTACGTCTTCATGGCCCGACCGATCAAGCACCGAAACTACGACACCTCCGAGTTCTAGCACACGTTCAGCTTGATGACGTCCCTCGAACTCCGATCCAGCCGAGTGTCGAGGGAGAGTTCCGTCAGCACGACGGCGTGGTGACGATCTTTATGTTCTACCGTCGCAGGGCTTCGCCTAAGCACCGCTACAATATTATCGAGGAGGACTATGGTGGAGGGGGGCACCACACATGGCTAAGAGATCAAGAGATCAATTGTTGTGTCTAGAGGCGCCCCCTGCCCCCCTATAGACAGGACTCCCTCCTTCCTTGTTGGACTTGGAGAAGGGGGGAAAGAGGAGGGAGAGAGAGGAAGGAAAGGGGGGGGGGGGGCGCCGCCCCTGGGGGCAGCCCTGCCCTGGCCTCCTCTCCTCTTCTCCACTAAGGCCCACTATGGCCCATTAAGCCCCCGGGGGTTCCGGTAACCTCCCGGTACTCCGTTAAAATCCCGATTTCACCCGGAACACTTCCGATATCCAAATATAGGCTTCCAATATATCAATCTTCATGTCTCGACCATTTAGAGACTCCTCTTCATATCCGTAATCACATCTGGGACTCCGAACAACCTTCGATACATCAAAACTCATAAACTCATAATATAACTGTCATCGAAACCTTAAGCGTGCGGACCCTATGGGTTCAAGAACTATGTAGACATGACTGTGACACGTTTCCGGTCAATAACCAATAGCGGAACCTGTATGCTCATATTGGCTCCTACATATTCTACGAAGATCTTTATCGGTCAAACCGCATAACAACATACGTTGTTCCCTTTGTCATCGGTATGTTACTTGCCCGAGATTCAATCGTCGGTATCTCAATACCTAGTTCAATCTCGTTACCGGCAAGTCTCTTTACTCGTTATGTAATGCATCATTCCGTAACTAACTCATTAGTTACATAGCTTGCAAGGCTTATAGTGATGTGCATTACCGAGAGGGCCCAGAGATACCTCTCTGACAAACGGAGTGACAAAACCTAATCTCGAAATACGCCAACTCAACATGTACCCTTGGAGACACCTGTAGAGCTCCTTTATAATCACCCAGTTATGTTGTGACGTTTGGTAGCACACAAAGTGTTCCTCCGGTAAACGGGAGTTGCATAATCTCATAGTTGTAGGAACATGTATAAGTCATGAAGAAAGCAATAGCAACATACTAAACGATCAAGTGCTAAGCTAACGGAATGGGTCATGTCAATCACATCATTCTACTAATGATGTGATCCCGTTAATCAAATGACAACTCATGTCTATGGTTAGGAAACATAACCATCTTTGATTAATGAGCTAGTCAAGTAGAGGCATACTAGTGACATTAAGTTTGTCTATGTATTCACACATGTATTATGTTTCCGGTTAATACAATTCTAGCATGAATAATAAACCTTTATCATGATATAATGAAATTTATAATAACTTTATTATTGCCTCTAGGGCATATTTCCTTCAGTCTCCCACTTGCACTAGAGTCAATAATCTAGATTACACAGTAATGATTCTAACACCCATGGAGCCTTGGTGCTGATCATGTTTTGCTTGTGGAAGAGGCTTAGTTAACGGGTCTGCAACATTCAGATCCGTATGTATCTTGCAAATCTCTATGTCTCCTACCTGGACTTGGTCCCGGATGGAATTGAACTGTCTCTTGATGTGCTTGGTCCTCTTGTGAAATCTGGATTCCTTTGCCAAGGCAATTGCACCAGTATTGTCACAGAAGATCTTCATTGGTCCCGATGCACTAGGTATGACACCTAGATCGGAAATATACTCCTTCATCCAGAATCCTTCATTTGCTGCTTCCGAAGTAGCTATGTACTCCGCTTCGCATGTAGATCCCGCCACGACGCTTTGTTTAGAACTACACCAACTGACAGCCCCACCGTTTAATATAAACACGTGTCCGATTTGCGATTTAGAATCGTCCGGATCAGTGTCAAAGCTTGCATCGATGTAACCATTTACGACCAGCTGTTTGTCACTTCCATAAACGAGAAACATATCCTTAGCCCTTTTCAGGTATTTCAGGATGTTCTTGACCGCTGTCTAGTGATCCACTCCAGGATTACTTTGGTACCTCCATGCTAAACTTATTGCTAAGCATACATCAGGTCTGGTACACAGCATTGCATACATGATAGAGCCTATGGCTGAAGCATAGGGAACATCTTTCATTTTCTCTCTATCTTCTGCTGTGGTCGGGCATTGAGTCTGACTCAACTTCACACCTTGTAATACATGCAAGAACCCTTTCTTTGCCTGATCCATTTTGAACCTTTTCAAAACTTTATCAAGGTATGTGCTTTGTGAAAGTCCAATTAAGCGTCTTGATCTATCTCTATAGATCTTGATGCCCAATATGTAAGCAGCTTCACCGAGGTCTTTCATCGAAAAACTTTTATTCAAGTGTCCCTTTATGCTATCCAGAAGTTCTATATCATTTCCAATTAACAATATGTCATCTACATATAATATCAGAAATGCTACAGAGCTCCCACTCACTTTTTTGTAAATACAGGCTTCTCCAAAAGTCTGTATAAAACCATATGCTTTGATCACACTATCAAAGCGTTTATTCCAACTCCGAGAGGCTTGCACCAGTCCATAAATGGATCGCTGGAGCTTGCACATTTTGTTAGCACCTTTTGGATCGACAAAACCTTCTGGTTGCATCATATACAACTCTTCTTCCAGAAATCCATTCAGGAATGCAGTTTTGACATCCATTTGCCATATTTCATAATCATAAAATGCGACAATTGCTAACATGATTCGGACAGACTTAAGCATCGCTACTGGTGAGAAAGTCTCATCATAGTCAACCCCTTGAACTTGTCGAAAACCTTTCGCAACAAGTCGAGCTTTGTAGACAGTTACATTACCATCAGTGTCAATCTTCTTCTTGAAGATCCATTTATTCTCGATGGCTTGCCGATCATTGGGCAAGTCAACCAAAGTCCATACTTTGTTCTCATACATGGATCCCATCTCAGATTTCATGGCCTCAAGCCTTTTTGCGGAATCTGGGCTCATCATCGCTTCCTCATAGTTCGTAGGTTCGCCATGGTCAGGTAACATGACTTCCAGAATAGGATTACCGTACCACTCTGGAGCGGATCTTACTCTGGATGACCTACGAGGTTCTGTAGTAACTTGATCTGAAGTTTCATGATCAATATCATTAGCTTCCTCACTGATTGGTGTAGTTGTCACAGGAACCGGTTTCTGTAATGAACTACTTTCCAATAAGGGAGCAGGTACAATTACCTCATCAAGTTCTACTTTCCTCCCACTCACTTCTTTCGAGAGAAACTCCTTTTCTAGAAAGGATCCGAATTAAGCAACAAGAAGTCTTGCCTTTAGATCTGTGATAGAAGGTGTACCTAATAGTCTCTTTTGGGTATCCTATGAAGACACATTTCTCCGATTCGGGTTCGAGCTTATCTGGTTGAAGTTTCTTTAGATAAGCATCGCAGCCCCAAACTTTAAGAAATGACAACTTTGGTTTCTTGCCAAACCACAGTTCATAAGGCGTCGTCTCAACGGATTTTGAAGGTGCCCTATTTAACGTGAATGTGCCTGTCTCTAAAGCATATCCCCAAAATGATAGCGGTAAATCAGTAAGATACATCATAAATCGCACCATATCTAGTAAATTACGATTACGACGTTCGGACACACCATTTCATTGTGGTGTTCCGGGTGGCATGAGTTGCGAAACTATTCTGCATTGTTTCAAATGTAAAGCAAACTCGTAACTCAAATATTCTCCTCCACGATCAGATTCTAGAAACTTTATTTTCTTGTTATGATGATTTTCCACTTCACTCTAAAATTCTTTGAACTTTTCAAATGTTTCAGACTTGTGTTTCATTAAGTAGATATACCCATATCTGCTCAAATCATCTGTGAAGGTGAGAAAATAACGATATCCGCCGCGAGCCTCAACATTCATCGGACCACATACATCAGTATGTATGATTTCCAACAAATCAGTTGCTCGCTCCATAGTTCCGGAGAACGGTGTTTTAGTCATCTTGCCCATGAGGCATGGTTTGCAAGTACCAAGTGATTCATAATCTAGTGATTCCAAAAGTCCATCAGTATGGAGTTTCTTCATGCGCTTTACACCAATATGACCCAAATGGCAGTGCCACAAATAAGTTGCACTATCATTATCAACTCTGCATCTTTTGGTTTCAACATTATGAATATGTGCATCACTACTATCGAGATTTAATAAAAATTGACCAATCTTCAAGGGTGAATGACCATAAAAGATATTACTCATATAAATAGAACAGCCATTATTCTCTGATTTAAATGAATAACCGTCCCGCATCAAACAAGATCCAGATATAATGTTCATGCTCAACGCTGGCACCAAATAACAATTATTCAGGTCTAAAACTAATCCCGAAGGTAGATGTAGAGGTAGCGTGCTCTTTGGAACCATTTCCCACGCGCATCGTAACCTCGTCCTTAGCCAATCTTCACTTAATCCGTAGTCCCTGTTTCGATTTGCAAATATTAGCAACAGAACCAGTATCAAATACCGAGGTGCTACTGCGAGCATTAGTAAGGTACACATCAATAACATGTATATCACATATACCTTTGTTCACCTTGCCATCCTTCTTATCCGCCAAATACTTGGGGCAGTTCCGCTTCTAGTGACCAGTCTGCTTGCAGTAGAAGCACTCAGTCTTAGGCTTAGGTCTAGATTTGGGTTTCTTCTCTTGAGCAGCAACTTGTTCGCTGTTCTTCTTGAAGTTCCCCTTCTTCTTCCCTTTACCCTTTTTCTTGAAACTGGTGGTCTTATTGACCATCAACACTTGATGCTCCTTCTTGATTTCTACCTCCGCAGCCTTTAGCATTGCGAAGAGCTCGGGAATAGTCTTATCCATCCCTTGCATGTTATAGTTCAGCACGAAGCTCTTGTAGCTTGGTGGCAGTGATTGAAGAATTCTGTCAATGACACTATCATCAGGAAGATTAACTCGTAGTTGAATCAAGTGATTATTATACACAGACATTTTTAGTATATGTTCACTGACAGAACTATTCTCTTCCATCTTGCAGCTATAAAACTTATTGGAGACTTCATATCTCTCAATCCGGGCATTTGCTTGAAATATTAACTTCAACTCCTGGAACATCTCATATGCTCCATGATGTTCAAAACGTCGTTGAAGTCCCGGTTCTAAGCTGTAAAGCATGGCACATTGAACTATCGAGTAGTCATCAGCTTTGCTCTGCCAGACGTTCTTAACATCGTCAGTTGCATCTGCAGCAGGCCTGCCACCCAGTGGTGCTTCCTGGACGTAATTCTTCTGTGCAGCAATGAGGATAATCCTCAATTTACGGACCCAGTCAGTGTAATTGCTACCATCATCTTTCAACTTAGCTTTCTCAAGGAACACATTAAAATTCAACGGAACAACAACACGAGCCATCTATCTACAACAAACATAGACAAGCAAAATACTATTAGGTACTAAGTTCATGATAAATTTAAATTAATCATATTACTAAAGAACTCCCACTTAGACAGACATCTCTCTAGTCATCTAAGTGATCACGTGATCCAAATCAACTAAACCATGTCCGATCATCACGTGAGATGGAGTAGTTTTCAATGGTGAACATCACTATGTTGATCATATCTAATATATGATTCACGTTCGACCTTTCGGTCTCTGTGTTCCGAGGCCATATCTGTATATGCTAGGCTCGTCAAGTTTAACCTGAGTATTCCGCGTGTGCAACTATTTTGCACCCGTTGTATTTGAACGTAGAGCCTATCACACCCGATCATCACGTTGTGTCTCCGCACGAAGAACTTTCACAATGGTGCATACTCAGGGAGAACACTTCTTGATAATTAGTGAGAGATCATCTTATAATGCTACCGTCAATCAATGCAAAATAAGATGCATAAAGGATAAACATCACACGGAATCAATATAAGTGATATGATATGGCCATCATCATCTTGTGCTTGTGATCTCCATCTCTGAAGCACTGTCATGATCACCATCGTCACCGGCGCGACACCTTGATCTCCATCATAGCATCGTTATTGTTTCGCCATATATTGCTTCTACGACTATCGCTACCGCTTAGTGATAAAGTAAAGCAATTACAGGGCGCTTGCATTTCATGCAATTAAGCGACAACCATATGGCTCCTGCCAGTTACTGATAACTCAGTTACAAAACATGATCATCTCATACAATAAAATATAGCATCACGTCTTGACCATATCACATCACAACATGCCATGCAAAAACAAGTTAGACATCCTCTACTTTGTTGTTGCAAATTTTATGTGGCTGCTAGGGGCTAAGCAAGAACCGTTCTTACCTACGCATCAAAACCACAACGATAGTTCGTCAAGTTAGTGCTGTTTTAACCTTCGCAAGGACCGGGCGTAGCCACACTCGGTTCAACTGAAGTTGGAGAAACTGACACCCGCCAGCCACCTATGTGCAAAGCACGTCGGTAGAACCAGTCTCGCGTAAGCATACGCGTAATGTCAGTCTGGGCTGCTTCATCCAACAATACCGCCGAACTAAAGTATGACATGCTGGTAAGCAGTATGACTTGTATTGCCCACAACTCACTTGTGTTCTACTCGTGCATATAACATCTACGCATAAAACCAGGCTCTGATAGCACTGTTGGGGAACATAGTAATTTCAAAAAATGTCCTACGTACACGCAAGATCATGGTGATACATAGTAACAATAGGGGAGAGTGTTGTCCACGTACCATCATAGACCGAAAGCAGAAGCGTTAGAACAACACGGTTGATGTAGTCGTATGTCTTCACGGCCCGACCGATCAAGCACCGAAACTAGGGCACCTCCGAGTTCTAGCACACGTTCAGCTCGATGACGTCCCTCGAACTCCGATCTAGCCGAGTGTCGAGGGAGAGTTCCGTCAGCACGATGGCGTGGTGACGATCTTGATGTTCTACCGTCGCAGGGCTTCGCCTAAGCACCGCTACAATATTATCGAGGAGGGCTATGATGGAGGGGGCACCGCACATGGCTAAGAGATCAATAGATCAATTGTTGTGTCTAAAGGTGCCCCCTGCCCCTGTATATAAAGGAGCAAGGGGGGACGGGGCGGCCGGCCTGGGATGAGGCGCGCCAAGGGGAGTCCTACTCCCACCGGGAGTAGGACTCCCTCCTTCCTTGTTCGACTTGGAGAAGGGGGGAAAGAGGAGGGAGAGAGAGGAAGGAAAGGGGGCGCCGCCCCCCTCTCCTTGTCCTATTCGGACTAGGAGGAGGGGCACGCGGCCCTGCCCTGGCCTCCTCTCCTCTTCTCCACTAAGGCCCACTATGGCCCATTAAGCCCCCGGGGGTTCTGGTAACCTCCCGGTACTCCGGTAAAATCCCGATTTCACCCGGAACACTTCCGATATCCAAATATAGGCTTCCAATATATCAATCTTCATGTCTCAACCATTTCTAGACTCCTCGTCATGTCCGTAATCACATCCGGGACTCTGAACAACCTTCGGTACATCAAAACTCAAAAACTCATAATATAAGTGTCATCGAAACCTTAAGCGTGCGGACCCTACGGGTTCGAGAACTATGTAGACATGACCGAGACACGTTTTCGGTTAATAACCAATAGTGGAACCTGGATGCTCATATTGGCTCGTACATATTCTACGAAGATCTTTATCGGTCAAATCGCATAACAACATACGTTGTTCCCTTTGTCATCGGTATGTTACTTTCCCGAGATTCGATCGTCGGTATCTCAATACCTAGTTCAATCTCATTACCGGCAAGTCTGTTTACTCATTATGTAATGCATCATTCCGTAACTAACTCATTAATTACATTGCTTGCAAGGCTTATAGTGATGTGCATTACCGAGAGGGCGTAGAGATACCTCTCCGACAATCGGAGTGACAAAACCTAATCTCGAAATACGCCAACTAAACATGTACCTTTGGAGACACCTGTAGAGCTCCTTTATAATCACTAGTTACGTTGTGACGTTTGGTAGCACACAAAGTGTTCCTCCCATAAACGGGAGTTGCATAATCTCATAGTTGTACGAACATGTAGAAGTCATGAAGAAAGCAATAGCAACATACTAAACGATCAAGTGCCGTTAATCAAATGACAACTCATGTCTATGGTTAGGAAACATAACCATCTTTGATTAATGAGCTAGTCAAGTAGAGGCATACTAGTGACATTAAGTTTGTCTATGTATTCACACATGTATTATGTTTCCGGTTAATACAATTCTAGCATGAATAATAAACCTTTATCATGATATAATGAAATTTATAATAACTTTATTATTGCCTCTAGGGCATATTTCCTTCATAAACATACATGTAGGACATTCCAAATCAATTTTGAAGACCTGGCTATGAATTATTAGCACGCACGCTAACCCTAGTCGGATTATTAGCAAACAAATCGTTTGTACAGAACAAACAATTAATCAATAACCATAGATACCACTCAAACAATCAATACACTACATAGATCTAACGAATCTTACTCTGATTTCATGGACTGGGTGAACATAAACAAGGGTTTCTGTTCCCAACAAAGGGGGGACTAACCGGTTTTCCGTCGGAATCAGAGTCATTGTCGGAGTAGTTGTGGACCTCCGACTCCGGCTGGGGAGGCACGACGACAACGACAAAGTCAAGGTCGCTCTACGTCCCACGTGAGACCTCGTCGGCAGCGACAACAACCTCTACGCCCAGCTTCATGCGTTGCGCAGGTGCTTCACCAGCCCGGTGTCGCCACTCCCGCCGATGGTGCGCTTCGGCAACTTCCTAATACACTCCATGCGGCGGTGACAACTGTGGACAGGGTGTGCGGCCGCCTATTATGACCAGCGGATCGGATGCGCCATTAATACGGAGCAGTGGGAGCGAGCTGGGCGGCGGTCAAAGGGCTGGCTCGCCTCCTGGTGAGCCTGCACAGTGGACTGCTGGCGTGCCTACCATCATTTCACACATTTACTAGCACGCCCCATGAAGAGTGCGTAGCGAACACATGCATGCCTCGGCCTCCCAGTCTGCCTGCTAGCATGCATCTCGTTAACTCACGGCTGTTACGGCACACGGGACGCGTGCGCGACACGTATTATATTGATTTTTCCTTTTTGATGATTAATTCTGCCGCTTTATTGCTTAATCGAGGCACAACACTTACATTGTTGGTCTAATGCACACGGTTCGGATAAAAGAGTTCATTTGCGATATTGGTTGATAATTATTTATATAATTTCCTGTATGTAAGAAGATTATATCAAAACTTGTCTCAAATTTGAAAATAATAATAATATCACCCTCTATTGGTGTCCATATGACAACACGATAAGTTTCATGAATTTCAACTTATTTTTGGATTTATTGGATTTTAAAATCAAGATTCTAGATGTTAGAAATTTCTTGCATGGGGACTAAACATGCACCCAGGGACACGTACACATATGATTTTGCAATCCATTTTTGTGAACTATCACGGGTCTCATGTAGATCAAATTTGATTTTTGCACATCTAAATCCCTGGGAAATCAATCAATGTATAAAAAAGGGATAGATGTTATCTATTTTTTCAATTTTCAACACTAAACTCCTTTGGTCGGGTTTGCTGTAGAAAACGTTTGACATACATCTTTGGGCCACATGCACGCGGTGGTCCTAGGACACTCACTCGCGGTGGTCCTAGGACACTCACTCACATGCAATGAGAGAGGTTAATTTGACCAACAAGGATGGTCATTTTTTGGTTTTTGTTATACGTATGGTAGGAGTATATATATAGTACGTGTTGAAGAGAGTGGCCGGGGGTAATACTACGCATCAGATAGGACACTCACTCGCGTGTGATCACTACTAGGGAAAAGCCTATACACAAAATCTTAGCAGCAGCGCGGTTCAAAATAGAGCGCTGCTGCTAAGTAGTTGTAGCGCGTGTTACGTAAACTCGCTGCTGATAAGGATTTAGCAGTAGCGCGCTCGGCCAGAAATGCGCTGCTACAAATATCGACCGGCGGTGTTCACCTAACTCTAGGTAGCAGTAGCGCGGTCGCAATAACAACGCTACTGCTAAGTACGTAGTAGTAGCGCGCTTTCCTCGAGATCGCTGCTGGTAAGTTTCAAATTGCCACAATTTTTTGTCCCAGTTAGCAGTAGTGCCTTACCGCAAAGCGCGCTGCTGCTAAGTACTTAGCAGCAGCGCGTTTTCTCTCCCGCGCTACTGCTAACCCCACCAACCCAACACCTTTCCCCACCCGTCCCTCCCCTCCCCCTCCTCTTTTCCCTTCCCCCTACCTCCCCCTCTCCTATCTTCCCTCCACCACATGCTCCCACTCTCACTCTTCTTCTTCTCAATACTTCTCCCCCATTACTCTCTCTCTTCTCTATCCACCTTCTCTCTCTTCATTACTCCTACATAACTACACCACCTCCATTAATGCATCTCCTTTCTCTTTTTCCTTCCCCCTCCACTAGTTGAAGTTGTCTCCTCCCAAATTAGGTAGCTAGGTAGATGTAGGATTTAGTTAAGTGACCTATTTGCCCCCTAACTAGATCTATCTTTGTCAAGAAGAGCTTTGTGCACTTTTGATCTCCCTACAACATCATCTCCACCGTGTGCTCGATCTCGATCGAGATAGAGGTGATGAAAATTTCATGCTTTTGCAAAATGGAAATGTGTTTATGTGTGTGTGATATGTTTGTGGAAATTGTGTGTGTGGCATGAGTTGACGCCGCCAAATTGTGCTTTTGAGTTGCCTATGTTTTGCCGAAATGTCGATTTATTTCCGTTTCGGCGAATTCCGGGCAAACTCTAGATCCATATATGTCCTATTTTTAGGGAAGGTCATGCCAAATTTTTTTATGACTTTGATGCATGCATGCATTTTTACAATCAATTTTTTTATTATTACCGTGCAGAGTTGACGATGGTCAGTGGAACGATGGTGGACAGGTGGTTGCGGTCGGCGGTGCAAGACATGAAAGAAAATAACCGGACAGAGGTTTTATGTCCGTGTCGAAAATGCAAAGGAATAGTTTGGCTCGACCCCCATGACGATGGTCGTGTCGAAGCGCACCTGCTCATGACTGGTTTCATGGATGGCTATACTCGGTGGATAATTGAAGATGAGGATGACGATGTTGAGGATGCCGACGGGGCAGGCAATGATGACACGGGGCAAGACGAAGAGATGATCGATAATGGCGGCGGGGAAGAGGCCGGACATGGCGGCGGAGAAGGGGCCGGACATGGCGGAGGAGAAGGGGCCGGACATGGCGGCGAGAGAACGACATGGACTCCACGCAGCAGAGTTCGTCGGTACTAAGTTCAATTGTGCGGGACCCTCATGTTCAAGCATTGCTTCGCAAGGAGACGAGTACTGAGAGAGCTGCTTCTAGAGAGGAGGCTAAGCTGGAGCAACTGGTGGTAGACTCGAACACTCCATTGTATGATGGTTGCAATCCTGAGGTGACCCGGTTGAGTTTCACGCTCCAACTCCTGAAGACGAAGGCTAAAAACAAATGGACCGACACTAGCCTCGATGAGCATCTCAAGTACCTAAAGGATGTTCTTCCCGCGGGTAATCTATGTCCTACTAGTGTTGATGAGGCCAAGAAGATCGTGTGCCCTCTTGATCTGCCACACGTTAGATACCATGCATGCATCAACGATTGCATAATTTATCGGAAGGAGCACGCGGAAAAAACAAGCTGTCCGGTGTGCAATGCTTCTCGATACAAGAAGGCCGGGAAGAAATGTCCCCAGAAAGTTGTATGGTACTTACCGATCACTCCCCGTCTCCAGAGGTATTTTGTAGATCCCAAGGAAGCAAAGCTAATGCGCTGGCACGCGGAGAGGAAGAAGCCCGACGATGGAGATGATCCGAAGCTGAGACACGTGAAGGATGGAAGCCAGTGGAGAGCGTTGAACAGCTTCTATCGGTATTTTGAATGTGATGCAAGGAACATCGTGCTCGGCGCGTGTACCGATGGCATGAATCCGTTTGGCAACCAGAACACCAACCATAGTACATGGCCCGTGTTTGTATGGATGTACAACCTCCCCCCTGGTTGTGCATGAAATCGAAGTACATTCACATGAGCATGCTTATTCAAGGGCCGAAACAACCAGGAAATAATATTAATTTGTATCTGGGGCTACTTCAAGAGGAGTTAGACACGTTATGGAAAACACCGGCCAAGACATGGGACGCCAGCAAAGGTGAGTATTTCAACATGAGAGCCGCGCTGATCACGACAGTGCAGGACTATCTCGGTTACGGATATGTGGCAGGCCAGGTGTGCCATGGATATTGCGGATGCACGCGGTGCATGGATGATACAACGTCTCAGCAGCTAACGTCAAGGAAAGATGGCGGGTCTGGGAAAATCGTGTACATGGGGCATCGAAGATGGCTTGAACAGGACGACCCGTGGAGAAACCGTGGAGATCTATTCAATGGTCACGCTGAGCATCGAGGACCTCCACGTAAGCGGAGCGGTGCCGAAATCGATGAGCTGTTGAAAAACTGGAAGGAGTGCCCCGCGCCGGGAAAGACGATGAGAAAGGCGCCGGAGCCGCTGCTGAAGGTATGGAAGACGAGGTCTGTGTTCTGGGACTTGGAGTACTGGCACAAACTCGATACACCTCATTGCCTTGATCAAATGCATATCTGTAAGAATGTCCTTGAGAGCTTGCTCGCAACACTGATGAACATGCCGGATAAGACCAAGGATGGGCCGAAGGCAAGAAAAGACTTGCAAGATTTGAAAATCAGGGAAGATCTGCACATGCCGCCCCGTAAAATGTCAGACGAGACAGAGACGGAGACAGAGGCACGGGAGAAGAAGGGCAAGAAATTAAAGAAAGAGGATTATTGCCCCCCCTCTTGCTTCACCTTAAGTCAGGCTGAGATCAATCAATTCTTTAAGTGCCTTACCGGAGTGAAAGTTAGTTCCGGTTACTGTGGCAAGATAAGCAGATATCTAGACACGGACAAGAAAAGGTTCAGCGGGATGAAGTCTCATGACTGTCATGTGATGATGACGCAGATACTACCTGTTGCCCTTAGAGGGATAATGGACAAGCACGTCCGTGACACGCTTATTGGTCTCTGCAACTTTTTCGACGTCATCTCTCGAAAGTCGATCAGTGTGAAGCAGCTCCAAAGGCTACAGGAAGAGATCGTTGTGATACTGAATGAGCTTGAGATGTACTTCCCGCCCGCGTTCTTCGACGTGATGGTGCATCTGTGTGTCCATATTGTGGATGACATAATAGACCTGGGGCCGTCATTCCTGCACAACATGATGCCGTTTGAGAGGATGAATGGGATCATCAAAGGATTCGTTCGTAACATGTCCCGTCCGGATGGAAGCATCGTCCAGGGCTATTTGGCACAAGAGTGCATCTCTTTCTGTGAGAATTTTCTATATGGCGCAGACCAGCCGCCTGGTGTTAGTGTTGGTTTGCCCGTTAACAAGCACGATGGGAGGCTCGAAGGAGATGGTCACTGCAACGGTCGCAGGGAACTGCACGTGGCATACTCAGATCGACGCAGTGACTTTGACAGAGCAAACTTGGTAGTGCTACAACACCTAGACGAGGTAGATCCTTTCGTGGCACTGCACAAAGAAATTATCGCAAAGAAGTATCGTGACCGGGGGGTATGCAGGACGGACGCCGAAGTTACTAGAGAGCACAACTCCACTTTCCTGCATTGGTTCAAAGAGCATATTATTGCTAATCCCCCGGAGGAGGGCTCTAAGGACGGATTGCTCATATACGCCTTAGCACATGGCCCCTCGCCCAACCTCGTAACCTATCAGGCATATGATATCAACGGATACACGTTCTACACGGAGGCAAAAGATATGGACAGTGATGATCAGAACTCAGGGGTGACGATGGAATGCATGACCGGCAGCGACAACGGCACAACTGAACGATTTTATGGAAGGGTCGAGGAGATCTGGGAGCTTGACTACTCTGGACTGCACAACACGACGATGTTCCGTGTCAGATGGGCTAAGAATGTCGAAAGAGAAAGCCGGATGTTCACTACCATGACTATACCCGACGCCAAGAGCGCTACCGTGAACGCTATCGCAAAAAATGAGCCATGGGTACACGCTAAGCACGTGACACAATGCTTCTTCATAACTGACCCGCGCAATCCCAGCCGTGTTGTCGTGAGGAGAGGCAAAAGGAACATCATTGGAATGGATGGAGTCGCCAACGAGGAAGACTATGATCAGTACGGCAACCCAATGAGGGAAGATGACGATGATGATGAAGTATACGTCAAAAGAAGAATCAATACTACATTACCTAAGAAAAATCGTACTCCATGGAAAAGGCAAAGTCACAATGAGGGGCTCAATTATTCTTCGACGAACAAGAAGGGAAAGAAGCTGACTCAAAAACGAAAACGTCAGCACTGAGGAAACGTATGTTATGGGTCCAATGATGTGTAATATATATATGTTCCTATTTTGTATACACACTTAGCCATTATTATGCATGGGTCCAATGATGTGTAATATATATGTTCCTATTTTGCATACATATTTAACCGTCAAATGATGCAATATATATCGCCCTCCCTTCGTTCACTGCCCTCGGGAAATAAAAGTGGGATACAATAAAGGAAAAGAAAAAGGAAAACTGGCAGTAGCGACGGCAGTAGCAGCGCGTTTCTACAAAACCGCTGCAGCTAGATCTTAGTAGTAGCGTGTTTCTCATAAACCGCTGCAGCTACGGATCATAGTAGTAGCGAGTTTCTCATAAACCACTGCAGCTACAGATCATAGTAGTAGCGCGTTTCTCTGAAACCGCTGCAGCTACAGAATTTAGTAGCAGCGCGTTTTGACATAACGCGCTACTGCTACGTCCACTTAACCCAAAATTCTCACTCGCCCTGCTTCATCCCGCCATTTCCCCCCAAATCCCCACTCTCTCTCCCCCGTCGCTCCGCCGTGCCCGACCTGGCCCCGGCGCTCGCCCCCAACTCCGCCGGCGCTAGCCCCCGACCACGCCGCTCGCCCCCGACCCAGCCACTCGCCCCCGACTCCGGCGCCGGCGCTCGCCCCCGACCCCGGCGCGCTCGCCCCCGACCCGTCGGCCCTCGCCTCCCTCCTCTCCCCTGCCGGCCGTCGTCGGGCCTGCCTCCTCGCCCCTGCATTCTCTGTAAGCCCCCCTCTCTGCTAGGGTTCTTCATGTTAATTAATTAGGTTATCTATTTAGTTATGAATTTAGCTAGGTTTCAAATTAGCTGAATTTATATGGAAATTTGAACTGGACATGTGATATGTGCATATGTCATGTTTTGGACATGTCATGTTTGGAAAATGATCCGAGTGGCCTATGTTACGCCGGAATGTTGATTCATTTCCGTTTTGGTGAATTTCAGGCGATATGTCCATTTTTTAGCAAAGGTCATGCCGAAATTTCCCATGAATAAAGGCATGATTTGTGCTACATAGTTGGCATATCGAGTGCTGGCACATAGATTTCTTTTTATGTCATTTCTCATTTATTCATACTTTTAGAAATAAATGAGGCCACTTAATCATAGGAAACATGTCGAACAATGAAGAAACTCGGCCTTCTGACCAAGATGCAGACGAGATGGATTATGAGGGTGAACAAGAGTACCTCGACTATTTGACTGCTAAGCAAGGTTTGCAGGTCGGCCTCGATGATGGTACTGACGCCGACATCGACACCGACGGCGCCGGCACCGATGGCGGCGCCGAGACCGGTGGGGAAGGTACCGGCGGGGAAGGTACCGGCCCCGATGCCGATACCGAAAAGAGGAAGCATAAGAAGTAGAGGATACGAAAACCTAACAAACTAGGGATTGGACGACTTGTGATCACAAATATGGCACCTGGCAAGTTTGAGCCATTAGAGCCGGAAGAACCTCGCAAGTGCTATGGGAACCAAGTAGGATGCATCCTATGGGAATGCGCGAGCATCAACGACGATGACTTAAGGAGTAAAGAACATTTGACGCAGTTGCTCCTAACGAAGTTGCACAAGAGATTCAAGTTCCCCGACCGGGATGATAACATAGAACAACCGTGGGATGATCCAAAGATGAAAAAGATTAACAATCACGCCATGAGCATGTTCAGCAATGATTTGGCCTCCTGGAAAGGGAGGGTGAAACGAGCTATTGAGGCTGATGAACCCCTGTCCAAGATTCTGGAGGAAAATCCGACACTTACAGAAGAGGAGTTTGAAAAGTTCAAGGACACTTGCGCTACCGAGGCAGCCAAGGCTAAGGCTGTGAAATTCAAAAGCCTTCGGCAAAGGAACACGGGGAAGCATCGCCTCAGAAGCCGTGGCTACCTCAGTAAAAGGCCCATATGGGATAAGGAGGACGCGGAACGTGAAGCCGCGGGTCTCCCAGACCCCTTCACGAAGTTCACCAACCCCTTGGAGCATGACTTCATCAGGGCCCGCTACAAGTGGGACAAGGAGAAAAAGGTTTTTTACACGGACAAGATCACGAGGAAATTGATTAGACTACTGGAGAAGCAACACCGGCTTGCAGCCGAAAGCCCTACTTCTCCGATGAGGCCCAAGTGGGACACCCCTCTCAACCGGGCCTTGAACGAACTTAAGGGACTCCCGTTGGACCAGCGGCCGCAATATGGTTGTGTGCATGGTGCTGGAGACGGCGCCACGTGGAAGGTGTTTTACAACGACGGCCCAGAGGCCAAGAAGCAGAAAAAGAAGTTTAGTCAGGCGGACATCGATGCAAAGGTGAAGCTTGCGGTCGAGAAAAAAGCAGCTGAGGACGCGAAAAAAGCAGCCCAGGACAAATATGAGTTGCTACAGCAGGCAGTCAATGCAGCTATAACTGCCTGCAGAAATGATTTTGCTACTAACTTGGTTCCAGTTATCATCAACTGGGTGAAGGAAAATCCAGACAAGACGGTACATGATTTCCCGATGCCCAGTTTCGTCGCGAGCAACTCCATGAACAACAACACCATCGCACCATCACTTGCTCAAGCAACCGGGCCTCCTCTCGCAGCCGCTCCCGCTCATAGCAGCCCGTCCTCAGTCTCAGGCGCGCTAGGTGGGCCTTCGTCTTTGGCTGAGCTCGACGCCGTCACGGTAATTACATGTCGCACCAACATATATATATAGAGAGAGATAATATTCCATTTTTGTTGCCTTTCGGTTGTTTTACACCACAGACATATGTGTTTGCAGGCGAAAGAAACCCCATGCACCATACTCTACTTGATCAAAGGCCAGAAGGTGGACGTGGGAAAGGGGATGATAATGGACCCCTCTCAACGCACATTCCACAACCAGCCGATCCCACTGGGCACTTCAGGGTTAGCTTGACCAGTGTGAAATCGGGGCACGAGGATTTGCCTCCTCAAGTACAGCATGTGGGAGTGGACGACGAGACCCCGCCGCGGATTGGACGCTGCAAGGGTTGGGTGCTGCTATGGCCGAAGAATCTTATTCGTCTGGAGTCGGCCGAGAGCACACCAATAACTACCACACATCAACAAGCATGTGCGGAGACCACCACCCCACCTACGCAATTACCAACTCCTGTAGTAGTGCCGGGTGAGAGCGGCGGACGACATGATGAAGGGGGTGCAATAGTACTGGCTGATGTAATTTCTCCTGTAGAACAGAGAATGGATGATGAGACGAAGGTCGACCCTATGGATTACCTCAATACAAACGCGTATGACTGTGACATAGATATGATGAGTCAACCATATGACGAATCGGGCTATCAGCTTGCTAATGAGGATATGGATGATATGCCCGGGCAGGGCCGTACCATGGATTGCAAAAAGTCTCTCTTCATGAAATCCTCACAGGACACGCCTGAAGATGCCGCCTCAACATAGGCTCAACTAGCCGGGCGCGAGGGTCGTACAGTACTTAGCCCGGGAACACTTGGGCAGGGGTTAAGGAAGGGTCTGGAAGGTGTGCCCAAGAAAAAGGAGAGGAAGAGATCGGGGAAGGTAACTGCCTCCAAACAAGCCAGAGCACACAGCAGCCAGACGATGCATTCTGAAGAGCGTGTACCCGTGAAAGGTGCGGTCATGTTCCATCTCACGGGCGAGCCCATGCTACCGCTGAAACCGCTGGAGGCACTATCAGGGGATCTCAGGAGACTGCACGACCATGTGCTGTCGACTGAGAAAAGCCTACTAGCCTCAAAGGATCCAGGATATCTGACATACGCGGCTCGTGTGCCTGAGGGGAAGTGCTACGTCGACACACGGCCCGCGGAGGTGTTCTTCCTGTGGTTTGACCATATCTTTGAGATGTTTCTAACAAGGCGGCTTGATTTTACTATCGTCCGCCTTTTTGCGCTACATATGAGCTCCGTCATGAAGAGTGAAGAAGTCTCACAAATCTGTGTGGCGGATCCGTACTACATGCACGAGTCTTTCTTGAGTCTCGGCGACTTTGAGCGTGAAACTGCTAGGGAGTACCTCCAAAACTTCATGGTACAGAATAAGGACCGGGAAATTGTCCTCGTGCCTTATCATCCAAAGTAAGTCAGTTCCGAACAACCCTTTCGTACATTTCAATCATTCCTTCTCTCTCATATGGGGAATAATTTGAGGTGTCTTTTCCCCGCAGCAACGGGCGCGCCGTCCTTATCGTTTTTTACCCACAAGTCTCCCACGCCATGTATTTTGACCCTTCTAGAGACTACGAGAAAAAGGACTACACCCACATAATGAATATTCTAGATGATGCTCTCCAATGCTTCAGCTTTAGAGGTGGCCACGTGCATATCAAGAAACAAAGGAACAAGAAGATGGGTTTCGCGCATAAAACTAACTTCTCCTGCATCCATGTCCCAAAACCAAGCAAGAAGGATGGATTCTACATCGTCCATCTCATGATTCAGTTCAACAGGATCACCAAAAGCTTCGCATTAACATCAGAAATGATGATCATATCCACAAGTGGCTAGAATCTCATGGAGAAGCGAATTATAAACTTAGAGATGACTTCTTTCGCATCCAAAGTGACATTGCGACGATCATCATGAAAGAAGTCGTCGATGAGAAGCGGATGTTCCACCACGGCCCTATATCGTGAACTGACGTCCGAACTCGCATAGGCATGCAACGTCTAGACCTCACGCCGTTCAAGAAGCTAGGGTTCATCCTCGATGATATGGAAGGATGGAACTTCTAGTGATTTATGATGCCGATGATGATGATATGTGTCGGTTGAACTTGTATACTTTTTGTAGCGATGAAACTTTGTGATGTCCACGGTCCCTGCCGAACTTGTGTAAAGCTACTTTGTTAGTTTGCGTACGATGACCTGCGTACCTCTAGTTAACTAATTTGCATACTGTATATGTTGCATATAGTTGCTAACCTTTCTTTTTTGGTGTTGCTCCAGTATATTTTGTTGCATATATATGATTGTACATCCTCTTCATGAACATGCATCTCTAACAGGTACCTAGTTTCTTGATGGCGAGATGGAAATGCTATGTCGTGTACAAAGGGAAGGTTCCGGGGGTGTACAACGAGTGGCATGAGTGTCAGGCGCAAGTGAATGGGTTCACGGGCGCCAGCCATAAAGGCTTCAAAAGCAGACAAGAAGGAGAAGCTAGTTACTTGAGGTTCACGCTAGCGCGAGAGAGGACTCGTAACCGCCATCTCATGTACTGCATGGTTCCGCTCTCACTCATAATGATAGCACTTCTTGCGTATACCTTTGTTTAGATGGATGACGTTGTTGTAGTTGCAAGTATTCGAGACTTGCATGTATTGCTATTTTTGAGATGATGACAAGATATCACTTTGTGTTGGATGATGATTATGAAGAGACTATTTGTATGTACATGCTATGATTACATTTGTGGTCTCGCAGGCATTTGTATGTGTATCATGATAACATTTCTATGTGCTAAAGATTCTTCTACAAAGCCGGTTCAAATACAAAACAAATATGCCAAAAAAACTACTTAAATTGCAGTAGAGAGTGTACAAAAGTTAGCAGCATCGCCTCAATAGCAGTAGCGCGTCCAGCCAAAGAGCGCTAGCGCTACTAGCGGTAGCGAGCTTCCCCTAACCACGCTGCTGCTACACTTGTGTAGCATTAGCGCGGGTGCGCACGCGCTACCACTATGAGTTAGCTGTAGCGCCGTATTAGTAGCGCGGGTACCCGCGCTACTGATACATCTAAAACCCGCGCTGCTGCTAGCCTTTTCCCTAGTAGTGGATGCTTCCATCCATGGGCCTGCGAGGTTGTCCTCCATCACTTTGACCCAACAAGGAGGTTTCTTTTTGGGTTGTGTTGTGGTAGGAGTATATAGGACGCGTCGAAGAGGGGAGGAGGGGGCCGGCGAAGCTCATATATACTACACACATGTCATGAATCGATCTCACTCCGTGTGGGAATTTTCGGTTTCTAAGGCAGGTGCCGCAAAGAAGTTGTGCATATTGGGTATTAAAAACATCACCGACACATTGGTCCACATGTAGATGATGGTTTTCACTCATTCGGCTGCGACTCTTCCCTCCATGGGCCCGCGAGGTCGTCATCCATCTAGTATATGACACAACGACAAAGGTAATTTGACGATCACGGAGGATTATTTCTGGGTTGTGTTACAGTATGTAGGAGTATATATTACGCGTCGAAGAGGGGAGGGGGCAACATATATATACTACGTGTCATGAACCTCGGTTCATGTGGGGGACTTAAAGGTTTCCGAGGAAGGTACCGCATCAAAGTTCTGCATATATAATAGGTATTCAAACATCACAACCACACATCTCCATACATGTGTTTGGCCCACAAGAAAGTGATGGCGGTTGTCCTCTACCACTCACTCACGGGGTTATCGGCGAGATGCTTCGTCCATCTCTGTGTGCCCGCTTGGTCAATCACTTCGACCGACAACGATAGAGGTTAATTTGACTTATAATTAGGAGGGGATTAAATTTTGCTTCGTCTTATACGGTTTGGTACATGCAACTATACTTTGCGCGCATGTGTACGCACGAATCCCTCCCACCGGGTCGAAGTGGGGGCGGGGGGGCGAGCACGTGGCGCATCATGAACCAGATCTGTGTGGGGAATCTGTGTTTTTCGACACATGCATGCGCCACATCAAAATGTTGTGCTTTTGGTATTCAAACATATATGCATGCATCATGCATGTCCATACATATGTTTGGGGCACATACATGCAGTGGTTGTCTTTGGACACTCTCCCTCGCTTGGTTATCATCGACGACCTATATATTCGTTGGCTCGCATGGACGTCCATCACTTCGACCAACAACACGAGAGAGGTTACTAGGGTGGATTCTTCTTCTCTTGGTTCACGCTACTATATAGTCATATGTCGATCATGGTGAGATTCGACACCTAAGTTCAAGGGCTCGCATACACATGAATCTCTATATAGTAAGTATACTATGTGTCATGAACCGTTGCTCCGTGTGGGGACTTTCCGGTTCCAAAAGCATGCAACCACATCATAGTTGTGCATTGGGTATATTCAAACATCACATGACATTTCATACATATGTTTGGACCACATGCACGCAGCGATTGTCTTCAGGCACTCCCTCGTGTGGTTATCGGCGATAAGCTAGCCTATTTTGTGGTCCGCGTGTGGAACGTCAATGCATGACTTTGACCCCACAAACAAGAGAGGTTATACGACCAAGGTGGTGATTCTTATTGGTCAGTCTTACAAAACACCTTGTTGAGATGCCCCCTCCCACCGACTCAAAGTGTGTGTGTGTGTGGGGGGGGGGGCACAGTACTACTTCGCACTAGATGAACCTCCAAGGGGTCGGGGATGCCCGGTTAATTTGTGATGCACATGTGACACATCAAATTTGTGATTTGGTTATTTAAATATCATAGCACATCGTTCTCTCTCTCACACACACATTGGGCCACCCACATGTGTGGTTGGTAAGTGGTCTCAGCCATCTAACGCCTGAAGAACACATCTGTGGGCCCGCACATGGTCCACATTTGATCGGAAGCAAAGGGGTGAGGGGGTTGATGTACTCCTTCCGTTTTTGTGTTACGGTATGGTGAGATGACAGACCTAGCTATTTGGGGGACAGGCGTTCATATCTAGGATTCCCCTCCGGCAACATGAAGTGTGTGTGTTTGGGGGGGAGCTAGCAATAATGACATGCGCTTTCTGCGACAGGTGCCACATCAAAGTTGTGCATTGGGTATTTGAACATCAAACCACCCTTTTCATACATATGTTTGGTCCACATACAAGTGTGTTCGTCTTCTGGCCATTTCCCATGTTTTTGGCTAAATTTATAAACAACAGACAAGTCGGATGCAGAAACCGTCTGCGATCGGGTATGAAACACACACATTTCCGTAGGACTACCTGTGTGCCGTGCCCTGCCCCTGTCACCCACATGATCACAGTAGATTGGGCTCCATGAGGCTTCCCTCCCCCTCTCGAAAATATCTACTCCCTTGCAATCTTCAAAATATCTACCCGTGTAGATGGTTTCTCTGTTTGATAGCACACGATTAGTATGTATGGGCCGTGTGCAATGTCTGTTACTCCTGCTCTGCTTCAATCAATAGATCCAAGTTTTCAGTAGCCCCGGCATTTTACTCCCGCCTCCATCCCTCGCAATCTCAAAAATATCTGCTCTACTGGAATGTTTTTCTGTTTGATAGCACACGATTATTATGTTTTAACCGTGTGTGATGTTCGTTACTCCCGCCCCGCTCTACTTCAATCCCTTGATCTGAATTTTCGGTAGCCCTGCAATTTTACTCCCGCCTAGTAAAAAATTTCAGTACCCATGGCATTTCCTCAAACACCACCTTGGACCCCCTCCACACACACACCCCAAATCCTTAGCTCACCCAAAATCCCCCGCTCGCACACATACACACCACCCCTCCCTCGCTCCAAACCTAGCTAGGTCGGCGCCGCTGCCGCGCCACCTCCATCGTCAACCTCTACCGGTCTACCCGTGCAGTTTACCCACCGATATACATACCCTCGCTGCCCTGAGTTTCTTAGATGATGCCTGCGAGACGCCCCCTTTCCTAGAGATCCCCACTCCAGAGTGTCGCAGCCTAAGCCCGACTATGCTTCCCAGGGAGCTTGAGGAGCAAATGGCCCAAAAGAGCTTTGCCACGGCCTCTTCGCTTGACGTCGGCGAGGTAGCCATAGAGGAAGCTGACGATGATGACTGGACCTGGATTGAGCCTTTCAATCAGCAGGCTAGAGTATTCTGGCATGTCACGGACGCCGGGCTACGACATCGAGGTCGTCGACACCGACGGCTTGATGCGGGTTATGTCACAGGTTAAGTTTCCCACCCCCAACCCTTTGGGTTCGACAGCCATCGATCTCATCGATGGGCCTGCCACTGATCTCCTGCGGCTCATTATGAACAATTTTCCATCCTTCATCGCCATGGAGCCCCTTTTGTCATTTCTGAAGGACATGTTCTATGACGCTGGCTTGGGATCCTTAGCTGCCAAGCAGACCTCATCGATGGCGACCATGAGGAGGAGCCAATCTGTGACAAGTGAGGAAACCGATGATTTGTTTTCTCTAACCCCTTTTTTAGTGAGAACATGTCTAGTATTTATTGCTATATTTGGTTGTTTGCATTACACCTTGTTTATTTCTATGATATATGGCTGTTTGATTGTTTGTAGTTAGCATATGTCCAGTTTCAATTGCCATCTTTGGTTGTTCGTAGTATGCCTTGTTTATTTCAGCTATTGACAGTGTGATGTTCTATATGTGCTAGTATGAACTATGCAGTTCAATTTCATCAATACCAAATTAAACAATGCTCTATGAATGACTATATTTGGTTGCTAGTAAGCATGTTGTGCTCCATCCGAATCTTTTTAGTTCACATATAAGATTTGACTGAAGTCAAGCCTCATAAAGTTTGAACAACTTTATAAAACAAAATACCAACATTCACAATATGAAATAAATACCAGTACATGTGTCATGACTTAAATTTTCATATTGTATAACTTTAGCATGGTAGATGTTGATATTTTTTGATATAAATAAGGTCAAACTTTATGAAGTTTGACTTCAGACAATTCTTGTATGCAGAGCTAAAAGGATCGGAGGGAGTATTGAACATGCCTTTCCATTTGATTTAACAATGGCACTGTATGGATATTCTAACTTAGCGATAGGTTAGAGTTAGTTTCTAGTTCATTACAGCTAAAAGGGAGAGAGAGAGATTGGTGGAATAGTTGATTGTATTGCTTGAGCCTCGTGGGCATATATAGGAGTACATGGCCATCTTGGAGTACAAGTCAAGGTAGAATAAATCCTACACTATCCTATGTTTCCTAAATAAAAATGATACTAAATAATGACTAACCCTGAACTAATTCTAGCCAAAGAGGTGTTTGGATGACAGTGTTAGATTGACAATAAATGCACTAGGCGTACTAGCCCCAATTAGTACCTCTTGTGTGGGATAGTTGTTTTGGGTGGGTTTTCCGCAACTAGCTCAAACTAGCCCTCATGTTTGGATACTTTAGGGCTATTTGAGCCCAAACTAGCTCAAACTAACTCTAATCCATGGATCCAAACAGGGCCAATAACTAGTGTACTTAGACCTATACAATACAAGTTTGAATGACTACGTTTGCTTGTTTTTAATATTAGGCATGTTGCAGTTAATAACACACCTTTCCACTTCTTGTTTTAAATATTAGGTTTTAACAATTTTGTCTTGCACATGTAGGTCCTGATGTTAGAGGTTTTGACCCACTTTGACCCTTTTTGCATATGTGGAAATGAGTTGTTCATTAATACCAATCAAGTCAAGAAACTCAGAAAGATTGTTACAATAAAGAAATTAGCGACAAAAAACAACAAGAACTTTGTCTGCACAATGAAAAAGACACCAGTTCTCTACGGGGTGGTACTAACTGTTATACCTTGTATTTTTAACTCCTTTGCGCCATTTCATATCTGGAGAAGATATTTATGCATATCCTTGTTTCCAGGCCTTTCCAAAGCAGTTCACTGATGATTACCTCTCAAACCACCTGTATGGTCAGGAGGTGAGGAATGTTTTCATTCAACACCCAAGGTTCAATATTAAAGTGTTCCTAAAGAGGATGAAGGATGGATGGTCAATCATCCATAGGCACTGGCCTAAAGTTGCAAAGGCCTTCAACATCAATGAAGGCTCAGTATTCGCCTTCCACTTCAGCAATTTTCCAGATGGGATTCATCTGTCTATGTACCATCTATGATGCTAATTTTGAAAGGTTATATATGTTGCATGTGAAACTTGGTGCTGGTGCACTTCTGTAATTGAAAGTGCAACTATCCCTAGGTGGTTTTGGTAATTCATAACAACATATAGCTCATTGAGCTAATGCTATTCCAAGACAAATATTTCAGGAAAGCTCAATGAATGGCATGGCATGGATGATGAAAGTGGATCCCTCAAAATACTAAGGACAAAGTACTGGCTCAAGCTCAAAAGCTCAAGACTCTACATTTTACATTTTAGTGATCCAAGATCACATTGAGTCTATAGGAAAAGCCAATACTATCAAGGAGGGATGAGGTGTTGCTTAATGAGCCTCTTGCTTCAAGTGCTTAGTGATATGCTCCAAAAACCCTCAACTACTTTCTCACATCCACATATGACCTAAACTCAAAGTCAAAATCCGTCCCACCGATTCTTTCTATCCGGCGCCACCGAGTTCAAATGTCATAGCCACTGCCACAAACCCTAGGCAAATCGGTGTCACTGATAGGGATCTCGGTCTCACCGAGATGGGATTGTAATCTCTCTATTTCCCTTCGTAACGTTTCGGTCTAACCGAAGTGAGCGATCGGTCCCACCGAGATTGCAATGTAAACTCTCTGTTTCCCTTTCGTAACATTTCGGTCTCACCGAAATGAGCGAATCGGTCCCACCGAGTTTACCTGACCAACTCTCTAGTTAGCTAATTACCAAAATCGGTCTCACCGAGTTTGTGTAATCGGTCTCACCGAGATTACGTTATGCCCTAACCCTAACCATATCGGTCCTACCGAGTTGCATGTCGGTCCCACCGAAAATCCTAACGGTCACTAGATTTACTAAATCGGTCCGACCGAGTTTGTTGATTCGGTCCCACCGAGTTTGGTAAATTGTGTGTAACGGTTAGATTTTGTGTGGAGGCTATATATACCCCTCCACCTCCTCTTCATTCGTGGAGAGAGCCATCAGAACAAACCTACACTTCCAACTTACCATTTCTGAGAGAGAACTACCTACTCATGTGTTGAGGCCAAGATATTCCATTCCTACCATATGAATCTTGATCTCTAGCCTTCCCCAAGTTGCTTTCCACTCAAATCTTCTTTCCACCAGATCCAAATCCTATGAGAGAGAGTTGAGTGTTGGGGAGACTATCATTTGAAGCACAAGAGCAAGGAGTTCATCATCAACGCACCATTTGTTACTTCTTGGAGAGTGGTGTCTCCTAGATTGGCTAGGTGTCACTTGGGAGCCTCCGACAAGATTGTGGAGTTGAACCAAGGAGTTTGTAAGGGCAAGGAGATCGCCTACTTCGTGAAGATCTACCGCTAGTGAGGCAAGTCCTTCGTGGGCGACGGCCATGGTGGGATAGACAAGGTTGCTTCTTCGTGGACCCTTCGTGGGTGGAGCCCTCCGTGGACTCGCGCAACCGTTACCCTTCGTGGGTTGAAGTCTCCATCAACGTGGATGTACGATAGCACCACCTATCGGAACCACGACAAAAACATCCGTGTCTCCAATTGCGTTTGAATCCTCCAAACCCTTCCCTTTACATTCTTGCAAGTTGCATGCTTTAATTTCCGCTGCTCATATACTCTTTGCATGCTTGCTTGAATTGTGTGAAGATTGCTTGACTTGTCCAAAGATAGCTAAAATCTGCCAAACTCTAAAATTGGGAAAAGGTTAAGTTTTTAATTGGTCAAGTAGTCTAATCACCCCCCTCTAGACATACTTCAAGGTCCTACAAGTGGTATCAGAGCTTTGGTCTCCATTTGCTTTGATTTCCATAGCTTTTGGTGGTCATAGCCTTGGTTTCACAACCTAGGAGAGTATGGCGTCTAGCGAGGGAAATTATCACCGTAGAGGTCCTTACTTTGATGGTACTAATTTTGCTAGTTGGAAGCATAAGATGAAAATGCATATTCTCGGACATAACCCCGCCGTTTGGGCTATTGTGTGTATTGGCTTGCAAGGTGAATTCTTTGATGGGAGAGAGCCGAACCGTGAAGCTAGCGCGGAAGAATTGAAGATGCTGCAATACAACGCTCAAGCTTGTGATATCCTCTTCAATGGCTTGTGCCCCGAAGAATTCAACAAAATCAGCCGTCTTGAGAATGCAAAGGAAATTTGGGATACTTTGATTGATATGCATGAAGGTACCGACTCCGTCAAGGAATCCAAGTTGGATGTGCTCCAAAGTCAGCTTGACAAGTTCAAAATGAAGGATGGTGAAGGTGTCGCTGAAATGTACTCTAGGCTTGCTCTTATCACAAATGAGATTGCCGGCTTAGGAAGTGAAGAGATGACCGACAGATTCATCATCAAGAAGATCCTAAGAGCATTGGATGGAAAGTATGATACCGTGTGCACATTGATCCAAATGATGCCAAATTACAAAGATCTCAAGCCAACGGAAGTCATTGGAAGAATTGTTGCTCATGAGATGTCACTCAAGGATAAGGAGGAACTTCACAACAAGTCAAGTGGTGCTTACAAAGCCTCATGTGAAGCCCCCACATCATCAAGTGAGAAACAAACCTTCAATGAAGAATTGAGCTTAATGGTGAAGAACTTCAACAAATTCTACAAGAGTAGAAGCAAAGAAAGAAGCTCTAAGTCAAGGTCCTACAATGACAAAAGATCTTCTAGTCGAGAGCGCAATTGCTACAATTGTGGGAGACCCGGACACTATTCCAATGAGTGTACGGCACCCTACAAAAGAAGAGAAGATTCTCCAAAAAGAAGAAGTAGAAGAGAAGAATCACCTCCAAGAGAGAGAAGGAGTAGAGACGATCGTTATGAACGAAGACCCTCACGGAGAAGCAAGGATTCGGAAAGGAAGGACAAGTCATCAAAGAGCTACACAAAACGAAGACATCAAGCTCATGTTGGTGAATGGGTATCCGGCTCCGACTCCGACAATCACTCCGAGAGAAGCTATCACTCCGACTCCGAATATACTCAAGATGAAGGTGTTGCCGGTCTAGCACTTGTGTCAACCAACTCCTACGACATATTTGATTCACCAAATGAAGGAATTGGAAGATGCTTCATGGCCAAAGGTCCTAAGGTAACACACCCCGAGTATGTTGATTTCAATAGTGATGAAGATGACTTGCTAGGTGATGATGATTTACTTGTTGACAACTCTAGTGATGAATACTATGATGAAACGTCAATTAATCATGCTAATCAAGATAAAACGAATGACAATGATAAGGAGAAGATTGAGCTTCTAACTAAAGAACTAAACACTCTTAAGTTAGCTCATGAAACTATCTTCGAAGATCATCGAGAACTTTTAAGGGCTCATGAGAAGTTACGCTTTGAAAAGCTCAATCTTGAGCAAGAGCATGAGTTCTTAAAGGCAATCAATGATGATCTCCGTAAGAAAAGTTCTTCTTACATTGCCAAGCGTTTACTCTTATCTACTTACATGCCTCAAGTCAAGTCTAGTAACAAGAACAAGAAAGATTCTTCCTCTAGTAGTAACAATAATAATGCTAAATCCAATATTGTTGCTTCTAGTAGTTCTCTTGATTCCACTAATGATTCTCTTAGCCAAGTTACACTTGAGCAAGAAAATAGCTTATTGAAGGGAATTATAGAGAAAGGTGTATACAAGAGCCTTGCCGGGAGTAAGCAATTCGAGGAAATTGTACGCAAGCAAGGAAGGCACCGGAAGAATCAAGGTGTTGGTTTTGAACGAAAGTTCAATGCCAATGGAGTTGAGTGGGAAGAAGATCAATACCCCAAGACGAAGTTTGTTCCTCAACAAGAGAAGTATGATCCTACTTCCTTCAAGGGAACACAAGCACAAGATGATCTTCCACCACAAGACCACAAGAACAAAGGCAAGGACAAGCTTCAAGAGGAGATTGATGCATTTGAAGAAGCACCTAAGGCCTTGGTCAAGTGGGTTCCCAAGACTACGTCAAGTTCTACTTCATCAAGTACAACTACAACTCCAAGGATTCCCATCAAGATGATGTGGATCCCGAAGAAGAAGAACTAGAGAGTTCTTGAGGGTGACTCCGCCAACATTCTTCACTCATATCATTATGGCAAGGACAAGTGCAATCAACTTCCATATCTTGCACTAGTTCAAGGAGTCACAAACCCTCATGTTGGTAAGGCAAGGGACAAGGTAACCTAATGTTTTCATGGACATCATCTTGTGTGTGCATCACTCTATGTCTATGGATATTCTTGTTTGTTCCTTGTGGGACTAACCCATGTAGGTATTGAAAGTGCAACTCACTCCAAAGGATTTCTCCAAATGATCTACATCAACATTGAGCATCCACATCTTCAACACCCAAATGAAGTCATCATCGACAAAACCCAAGGTTAGTTCATCCCTCTAAAGGGGGATCTCACATCTAGGGGGAGCTTAACTCTAAGAATTGAGTCAAAGCAACTCTAATGATGTGAACACATCAATGCATTATGTAAAAGTGGTAACCCCACTTGAGCTTAAACGATGAGTATGACCTATGATCAAATGTTCTCATTTGACTCCTAAGTCAATATACTCATATATAGATGACCTAGTCATCGCCAATTGTTTGATAGATGCTAGAATTGGTTGTGCATGCTTTGCCACATATTTCATTTGCCATTTTATTGTGTGAGCATGTTGGTTGCATATTTTACTCATTCAAGGACATCCACTTGTTGTTTGATTGATTGGTTCTTTTTCTTTGGCCAAGTGGATGGACAAGAATGCCTAAGAACCTTCTCTAGCTATCTATGCTTTTCTCGTCTCAAACTCTATTCATGCTACATCACAAAATTTGATCAAGTCAGATTCGAACCACTCTGTGTGAGGAGCACTCGAGTCCCCGATTCGTCATAGACTTAAACTTCCAAAACTTCTTTGTGATTTTCGGTCTGACCGATTCTTCCATTTCGGTCATACCGAGATCACTAAGTCGATCTAGGTTTTCAATCTCGGTGCAACCGATTTGAACTTTTCGGTCACACCGAGTTGCTGTAACTGTTAACAGTTATGCATCTCGGTGCCACCGAGTCGTTCCACTCGGTCACACCGACAGGTCGGGCTATATATTCACACGGGCAAAAATTTGGAAAACTTTCTCCAAACCTCTTCGCCCGCGCATAGCTCGCTCTGCCTCTAGGTCTCTGGATCGTCGACTTCGTCGCCAGCCGCCTCCTGTCGCTGGTCTCCGCCGCCGTCAACGGATTTCAACTCCGCCGTTGCCGCCGTAGCGAGTTCATCGCCGAACTAGGGTATGAACTCGATCACAGTGCTATCCTCGTCTGATTCTTAGCACATTGTGTTCATTATGATTCTTGCCACGATTGAAACACCTCTATCCAGTCAAAACAATCCTTAGAATAGATGCGATTTGAAAATTTAGGGTTAGGTTTCCGCCGAAACCATCTCGGACCCACCGAGTTGAAAAACTCGGTCCCACCGATTCGGCTAACGCCATTGCACTAGTAACTCTCGGTCTGACCGAGAATTGCTAATCGGTGTGACCGATTTTAGAACTTTGTGAAACCCTAGCAGTCTCGGTGCCACCGAACTGTGACTCGGTCTGACCGAGTTCACTAGTTTAGGTTCCAAAACTGCTTCGGTATCACCGAGTTTGAAAATCGGTTGATCCGAAATGCTTTCTGTGGAAAACTAAAACTAAGTTTTTGAATCATTCTTTTGCAAAAATCTCTGCATTTTGTGATGCTCATCCACTCTATCTCATCTATAACTATTCACAGGGTCAGCAGTCAGTGTTTGCAGCATGTCAGACCAAAGTGACAGTCAGAACAAGTCAGAAGAGCAGATTCACATGAGTGAGGGCACTAGTCCCTCTAGCACTTCAGATGATGGCAGCAGAGCACCCCAAGCAATTTGCCTAAAGCTGCCACCAGGACAAGGAAGAAAAGAACCTCAGAATCTGAGGATGAGGATTATGTGGCAGTAGAAGATGAGGCCACTTCCAAGAAGAAGGTGGTCAAGAAAGAATATGGTCAGCTGCAGCCACTAAGCCAGTTGTGCAGAAGAAGGCACCTGCAAGAAGGATTCCCACTTCCAAACCCAGGAAGGTTGCCACTGGAGAAACCATGAAGTTTACTATTGAGTCAGAAGATGAAGCTGCTGTCAAGAAAAAAGAAGAGAGTCAGAACCACCACTGCCAAAGTTCTTGGCAATCCCTCTATGAGGAGAGACTCTGAGGAAGAGGAAGAAGAGGTTGCTGCACCAGCACCCAAGGCACAAAAGCTGATGGGTGATGCTATTAAGTCAGGGGCTGCATCATCAAAGCCCAAAGAAGCACCAAAGCTGCCCCAAGCCCAAGAATGCACCAAAGAGGAATACCAGGAGTATCCAGCTGCTGAGAAGAACAAGGCCCCAGTGCCTGAAGTTGCTGCTGAGGAAGATGATGAAGGACAAGTCCTGAGGAAGCTGAAGCCCAAGATTCCAGACCACAATGATGCTCATCCTGTGGCTGAGAACATGAAGCTAAGAAAGGATGCAGGACTCAGACAGTGGAGGATTGTCTGATCCATATGCTATCAGGAGAAGGACTGCTGTTGATTACAGGTTCCACACAAAGGAACAGCAAGATTTCTATGAGACAGTGTTGTTGGACAAGAAGCCTATAGTGTTGTGATATGAGGTGGGTCGACTGGACCTACATGAAGGAGAATGAGGAACACTATCCTGGAGTGCAAGACAGTTTCATTGCTTGTGGAGTTGCAGACTTTGTTGGGCAGAAGCTCACAAAGTGGAATGATGAGCTCATTATGCAATTCTACTCCACAGCACATTTCTATCCAGATGGCAGGATAGTTTGGATGTCTGAAGGTACAAGGTACCAATCAACTATTGAGGAATGGGCAAATCTGATCAATGCCCCAAAGGAGAGTGAAGATGACTTGGATGTCTATGCCAAGAAGAAGATGGATCACAATTCCATGGCTCATATGTACAAGGAGATCCCAGATGCTGCAGTTGAGACACATAAATTTGGATCTGTACATTATCTTCTGTCAGGGCTGCCAACGATCAACTGGATCCTAAGGCATACTCTATTGCCCAAGTTAGGTGACCACAACATGATCAGAGGGCATGCAATAACTTGCTACACTTGTTTGATGTGCCACAGAAATTCAAGGTCATGAGCCTCATGGTTGAGACTATCAAGAGGACAGCAGCAGACCAGAAGAGAAGTTGTGGATATGCCCCACAAATTCAGGAGTTGATTAACTCAAAGATGGGCACAGGCACATATCTGTTGGATAAGGAACATTTTGCTATCTATCCAGAATTTGAGGACAATCAAGTTGTGATGAATGAGAATGAACCATCATCAGTACAAGCTCAAGAGAAGAAGGAGAAAGCAAAGAAAGAGAAGGCTGCCAAGATGCCAACTCAAGAGGAGGCATCTGAGTACTTTTTGAAGAACAAGCAGGAGCAGCTTGGTTACTTGATAGCATCAACTCTGAGGATTGAGAAGGGGTTGGCCACCCTAACTCAAAACCAGGAGAGCCTGGAAAGAATCATGGAACAAAAATTCTATGATTTAGATGTCAAAGTAACTGAGATTCAGTCAGTTGTGGAGCAGCTACAGGATGACATGCAGGAGAGGAAGGGCAAGACAACCACTGATGCATTTGCCAGAGTGCCTAGAGCTCAGAGATCAGCTGCAGTGCCTATGACAGACACCAGAGCCACTTCATCTGCACCAGCTACAGCTCCTACAGCTCCAGTGCAACCAGCTCCAGCACCAACTCCTCCAGCTCCATCCACATCTACTGAAGCCTTCGTCCAAGGAGCCATCTCTACACCACCACCTGAAGACCAAGCCTGAGAGTTGATCTAGTACTATGCATTTTCTATGAAATTTTTGGTAACTTGTTGCCAAAGGGGGAGAAAATGTATAGATCATAGGCTTCGAGAGAGAGAGTGTTGCTTTTTGTTCTCTCTTGCTTTGGTGGTTAAACTTTGTTTGCTTTGATTGCTTGAGATACTATGCTATTATCTGTGAGACATTGATGATCATGTGTTTGATCATAAGCTACACTTATGCTTGTTAGATGATATTATCTTACTTATCCTTATATGATCATTCACTTTGCTTGGTGATGAGTGCTTGTATTCAATCTTTATTATTTTGAGCGCTCCACCAAGATGTATGTGACATGGAAGAGTAACCCATGAGCCTAATTCCTTGTGCATTTGCAGTCCAAAGCAAATCTTAAACTATGCACAAATTTAGGGGGAGCTCTTGCTTATCACATACTTCTCAAAGCGACTATGTTTTTCACTCTTATTATCATTTGTCGAAGCTTTGATCTATATGTTGTCATCAATTACCAAAAAGGGGGAGATTGAAAGTGCAACTATCCCTAGGTGGTTTTGGTAATTCATAACAACATATAGCTCATTGAGCTAATGCTATTCCAAGACAAATATTTCAGGAAAGCTCAATGAATGGCATGGCATGGATGATGAAAGTGGATCCCTCAAAATATTAAGGACAAAGGATTGGCTCAAGCTCAAAAGCTCAAGACTCTACATTTTACATTTTAGTGATCCAAGATCACATTGAGTCTATAGGAAAAGCCAATACTATCAAGGAGGGATGAGGTGTTGCTTAATGAGCCTCTTGCTTCAAGTGCTTAGTGATATGCTCCAAAAACCCTCAACTACTTTCTCACATCCACATATGACCTAAACCCAAAGTCAAAATCGGTCCCACCGATTCTTTCTATCCGGCGCCACCGAGTTCAAATGTCATAGCCACTGCCACAAACCCTAGGCAAATCGGTCTCACCGATAGGGATCTCGGTCTCACCGAGATGGGATTGTAATCTCTCTATTTCCCTTCGTAACGTTTCGGTCTAACCGAAGTGAGCGATCGGTCCCACCGAGATTGCAATGTAAACTCTCTGTTTCCCTTTTCGTAACATTTCGGTCTCACCGAAAAGAGCGAATCGGTCCCACCGAGTTTACCTGACCAACTCTCTGGTTAGCTAATTACCAAAATCGGTCTCACCGAGTTTGTGTAATCGGTCTCACCGAGATTACGTTATGCCCTAACCCTAACCATATCGGTCCTACCGAGTTGCATGTCGGTCCCACCGAAAATCCTAACGGTCACTAGATTTGCTAAATCGGTCCGACCGAGTTTGTTGATTCGGTCCCACCGAGTTTGGTAAATTGTGTGTAACGGTTAGATTTTGTGTGGAGGCTATATATACCCCTCCACCTCCTCTTCATTCGTGGAGAGAGCCATCAGAACAAACCTACACTTCCAACTTACCATTTCTGAGAGAGAACCACCTACTCATGTGTTGAGGCCAAGATATTCCATTCCTACCATATGAATCTTGATCTCTAGCCTTCCCCAAGTTGCTTTCCACTCAAATCTTCTTTCCACCAGATCCAAATCCTATGAGAGAGAGTTGAGTGTTGGGGAGACTATCATTTGAAGCACAAGAGCAAGGAGTTCATCATCAACGCACCATTTGTTACTTCTTGGAGAGTGGTGTCTCCTAGATTGGCTAGGTGTCACTTGGGAGCCTCCGACAAGATTGTGGAGTTGAACCAAGGAGTTTGTAAGGGCAAGGAGATCGCCTACTTCGTGAAGATCTACCGCTAGTGAGGCAAGTCCTTCGTGGGCGACGGCCATGGTGGGATAGACAAGGTTGCTTCTTCGTGGACCCTTCGTGGGTGGAGCCCTCCGTGGACTCGCGCAACCGTTACCCTTCGTGGGTTGAAGTCTCCATCAACGTGGATGTACGATAGCACCACCTATCGGAACCACGACAAAAACATCCGTGTCTCCAATTGCGTTTGAATCCTCCAAACCCTTCCCTTTACATTCTTGCAAGTTGCATGCTTTAATTTCCGCTGCTCATATACTCTTTGCATGCTTGCTTGAATTGTGTGAAGATTGCTTGACTTGTCCAAAGATAGCTAAAATCTGCCAAACTCTAAAATTGGGAAAAGGTTAAGTTTTTAATTGGTCAAGTAGTCTAATCACCCCCCTCTAGACATACTTCAAGGTCCTACAAGTGGTATCAGAGCTTTGGTCTCCATTTGCTTTGATTTCCATAGCTTTTGGTGGTCATAGCCTTGGTTTCACAACCTAGGAGAGTATGGCGTCTAGCGAGGGAAATTATCACCGTAGAGGTCCTTACTTTGATGGTACTAATTTTGCTAGTTGGAAGCATAAGATGAAAATGCATATTCTCGGACATAACCCCGCCGTTTGGGCTATTGTGTGTATTGGCTTGCAAGGTGAATTCTTTGATGGGAGAGAGCCGAACCGTGAAGCTAGCGCGGAAGAATTGAAGATGCTGCAATACAACGCTCAAGCTTGTGATATCCTCTTCAATGGCTTGTGCCCCGAAGAATTCAACAAAATCAGCCGTCTTGAGAATGCAAAGGAAATTTGGGATACTTTGATTGATATGCATGAAGGTACCGACTCCGTCAAGGAATCCAAGTTGGATGTGCTCCAAAGTCAGCTTGACAAGTTCAAAATGAAGGATGGTGAAGGTGTCGCTGAAATGTACTCTAGGCTTGCTCTTATCACAAATGAGATTGCCGGCTTAGGAAGTGAAGAGATGACCGACAGATTCATCATCAAGAAGATCCTAAGAGCATTGGATGGAAAGTATGATACCGTGTGCACATTGATCCAAATGATGCCAAACTACAAAGATCTCAAGCCAACGGAAGTCATTGGAAGAATTGTTGCTCATGAGATGTCACTCAAGGATAAGGAGGAACTTCACAACAAGTCAAGTGGTGCTTACAAAGCCTCATGTGAAGCCCCCACATCATCAAGTGAGAAACAAACCTTCAATGAAGAATTGAGCTTAATGGTGAAGAACTTCAACAAATTCTACAAGAGTAGAAGCAAAGAAAGAAGCTCTAAGTCAAGGTCCTACAATGACAAAAGATCTTCTAGTCGAGAGCGCAATTGCTACAATTGTGGGAGACCCGGACACTATTCCAATGAGTGTACGGCACCCTACAAAAGAAGAGAAGATTCTCCAAAAAGAAGAAGTAGAAGAGAAGAATCACCACCAAGAGAGAGAAGGAGTAGAGATGATCATTATGAACGAAGACCCTCACGGAGAAGCAAGGATTCGAAAAGGAAAGACAAGTCATCAAAGAGCTACACAAAATGAAGACATCAAGCTCATGTTGGTGAATGGGTATCCGGCTCCGACTCCGACAATCACTCCGAGAGAAGCTATCACTCCGACTCCGAATATACTCAAGATGAAGGTGTTGCCGGTCTAGCACTTGTGTCAACCAACTCCTACGACATATTTGAATCACCAAATGAAGGAATTGGTAGATGCTTCATGGCCAAAGGTCCTAAGGTAACACACCCCGAGTATGTTGATTTCAATAGTGATGAAGATGACTTGTTAGGTGATGATGATTTACTTATTGACAACTCTAGTGATGAATACTATGATGAAACGTCAATTAATCATGCTAATCAAGATAAAACGAATGACAATGATAAGGAGAAGATTGAGCTTCTAACTAAAGAACTAAACACTCTTAAGTTAGCTCATGAAACTATCTTCGAAGATCATCGAGAACTTTTAAGGGCTCATGAGAAGTTACGCTTTGAAAAGCTCAATCTTGAGCAAGAGCATGAGTTCTTAAAGGCAATCAATGATGATCTCCGTAAGAAAAGTTCTTCTTACATTGCCAAGCGTTTACTCTTATCTACTTACATGCCTCAAGTCAAGTCTAGTAACAAGAACAAGAAAGATTCTTCCTCTAGTAGTAACAATAATAATGCCAAATCCAATATTGTTGCTTCTAGTAGTTCTCTTGATTCCACTAATGATTCTCTTAGCCAAGTTACACTTGAGCAAGAAAATAGCTTATTGAAGGGAATTATAGAGAAAGGTGTATACAAGAGCCTTGCCGGGAGTAAGCAATTCGAGGAAATTGTACGCAAGCAAGGAAGGCACCGGAAGAATCAAGGTGTTGGTTTTGAACGAAAGTTCAATGCCAATGGAGTTGAGTGGGAAGAAGATCAATACCCCAAGACGAAGTTTGTTCCTCAACAAGAGAAGTATGATCCTACTTCCTTCAAGGGAACACAAGCACAAGATGATCTTCCACCACAAGACCACAAGAACAAAGGCAAGGACAAGCTTCAAGAGGAGATTGATGCATTTGAAGAAGCACCTAAGGCCTTGGTCAAGTGGGTTCCCAAGACTACGTCAAGTTCTACTTCATCAAGTACAACTACAACTCCAAGGATTCCCATCAAGATGATGTGGATCCCGAAGAAGAAGAACTAGAGAGTTCTTGAGGGTGACTCCGCCAACATTCTTCACTCATATCATTATGGCAAGGACAAGTGCAATCAACTTCCATATCTTGCACTAGTTCAAGGAGTCACAAACCCTCATGTTGGTAAGGCAAGGGACAAGGTAACCTAATGTTTTCATGGACATCATCTTGTGTGTGCATCACTCTATGTCTATGGATATTCTTGTTTGTTCCTTGTGGGACTAACCCATGTAGGTATTGAAAGTGCAACTCACTCCAAAGGATTGCTCCAAATGATCTACATCAACATTGAGCATCCACATCTTCAACACCTACATGAAGTCATCATCGACAAAACCCAAGGTTAGTTCATCCCTCTAAGGGGGGGTCTCACATCTAGGGGGAGCTTAACTCTAAGAATTGAGTCAAAGCAACTCTAATGATGTGAACACATCAATGCATTATGTAAAAGTGGTAACCCCACTTGAGCTTAAACGATGAGTATGACCTATGATCAAATGTTCTCATTTGACTCCTAAGTCAATATACTCATATATAGATGACCTAGTCATCGCCAATTGTTTGATAGATGCTAGAATTGGTTGTGCATGCTTTGCCACATATTTCATTTGCCATTTTATTGTGTGAGCATGTTGGTTGCATACTCATTCGAGGACATCCACTTGTTGTTTTGATTGATTGGTCTCTTTTTCTTTGGCCAAGTGGATGGACAAGAATGCCTAAGAACCTTCTCTAGCTATCTATGCTTTTCTCGTCTCAAACTCTATTCATGCTACATCACAAAATTTGATCAAGTCAGATTAGAACCACTCTGTGTGAGGAGCACTCGAAGTCCCCGATTCGTCATAGACTTAAACTTCCAAAACTTCTTTGTGCTTTTCGGTCTGACCGATTCTTCCATTTCGGTCATACCGATATCACTAAGTCGATCTAGGTTTTCCATCTCGGTGCAACCGATTTGAACTTTTCGGTCACACCGAGTTGTTGTAACTATTAACAGTTATGCATCTTGGTGCCACCGAGTCGTTCCACTCGGTCACACCGACAGGTCGGGCTATATATTCACACGGGCAAAAATTTGGAAAACTTTCTCCAAACCCCTTTGCCCGCCCATAGCTCGCTCTGCCTCCTAGGTCTCTGGATCGTCGACTTCGTCGCCAGCCGCCTCCTATCGCTGGTCTCCACCGCCGTCAACGGATTTCAACTCCACCGTTGCCGCCGTAGCAAGTTCATCGCCGAACTAGGGTATGAACTCGATCACAGTGCTATCCTCGTCTGATTCTTAGCACATTGTGTTCATTATGATTCTTGCCACGATTGAAACACCTCTATCCAGTCAAAACAATCCTTAGAATAGATGCGATTTGAAAATTTAGGGTTAGGTTTCCGCCGAAACCATCTCGGACCCACCGAGTCGAAAAACTCGGTCCCACCGATTCGGCTAACGCCATTGCACTAGTAACTCTCGGTCTGACCGAGAATTGCTAATCGGTGTGACCGATTTTAGAACTTTGTGAAACCCTAGCAGTCTCGGTGCCACCGAACTGTGACTCGGTCTGACCGAGTTCACTAGTTTAGGTTCCAAAACTGCTTCGGTATCACCGAGTTCGAAAATCGGTTGATCCGAAATGCTTTCAGTGGAAAACTAAAACTAAGTTTTTGAATCATTCTTTTGCAAAAATCTCTGCATTTTGTGATGCTCATCCACTCTATCTCATCTATAACTATTCACAGGGTCAGCAGTCAGTGTTTGCAGCATGTCAGACCAAAGTGACAGTCAGAACAAGTCAGAAGAGCACAATGACATGAGTGAGGGTACTAGTCCCTCTAGCACTTCATATGATGGCAGCATGAGCACCCCAAGCAATTTGCCTAAAGCTTCCACCAGGACAAGGAAGAAAAGAACCTCAGAATCTGAGGATGAGGGTTATATGGCAGTAGAAGATGAGTCCACTTCCAAGAAGAAGGTGGTCAAGAAAAAATATGGGTCAGCTGCAGCCACTAAACCAGTTGTGCAGAAGAAGGCACCTGCAAGAAGGATTCTTCCAAACCTAGGAAGGTTGCCACTGGAGAAACCATGAAGTTTACTATTGATTCAAAAGATGAAGCTTCTAGTCAAGATAAAAAGAAGAAGAGGGTCAGAACCACCACTGTCAAAGTTCTTGGCAATCCCTCTATGAGGAGAGACCCAGAGGAAGAGGAAGAAGAGGTTGCTGCACCAGCACCCAAGGCACAAAATCTGATGGGTGATGCTATAAAGTCAGGGGCTGCATCATCAAAGCCCAAAGCTTCCCCCAAGCCCAAGAATGCACCAAAGAGGAATACCAGGAGTATTCCAGCTGCTGAGAAGAACAAGGCCCCAGTGCCTGAAGTTGCTGCTGAGGAATATGATGAAGGACAAGTCCTGAGGAAGCTCAAACCAAAGATTCCAGACCACAATGATGCTCATCCTGTGGCTGAGAACATGAAGCTAAGAAAGGATGCAGGATTCAGACAGTGGAGATTGTCAGATCCATATGCTATCAGGAGAAGGACTGCTGTTGATTACAGGTTCCACACAAAGAAACAACAGGATTTCTATGAGACAGTGTTGTTGGACAAAAAGCCTATAGTTTGTGACATGAGGTGGGTCGACTGGACCTACATGAAGGAGAATGAGGAACACTATCCTGGAGTGCAAGACAGCTTCATTGCTTGTGGAGTTGCAGACTTTGTTGGGCAGAAGCTCACAAAGTGGAATGATGAGCTCATTATGCAATTCTACTCCACAGCACATTTTTATCCAGATGGCAGGATAGTTTGGATGTCTGAAGGTACAAGGTACCAATCAACCATTGAGGAATGGGCAAATCTGATAAATGCCCCAAAGGAGAGTGAAGATGACTTGGATGTCTATGCCAAGAAGAAGATGGATCACAATTCCATGGCTCATATGTACAAGGAGATCCCAGATGCTGCAGTTGAGACACATAAATTTGGATCTGTACATTATCTTCTGTCAGGGCTGCCAACGATCAACTGGATCCTAAGGCATACTCTATTGCCCAAGTCAGGTGACCACAACATGATCAGAGGGCATGCTATAACTTGCTACACTTGTTTGATGTGCCACAGAAATTCAAGGTCATGAGCCTCATGGTTGAGACTATCAAGAGGACAGCAGCAGACCAAAGAGAAGTTGTGGATATGCCCCACAAATTCAGGAGTTGATTAACTCAAAGATGGGCACAGGAACATACTGTTGGATAAGGAACATTTTGCTATCTATCCAGAATTTGAGGACAATCAAGTTGTGATGAATGAGAATGAACCATCATCAGTACAAGCTCAAGAGAAGAAGGAGAAAGCAAAGAAAGAGAAGGCTGCCAAGATGCCAACTCAAGAGGAGGCATCTGAGTACTTTTTGAAGAACAAGCAGGAGCAGCTTGGTTACTTGATAGCATCAACTCTGAGGATTGAGAAGGGGTTGGCCACCCTAACTCAAAACCAGGAGAGCCTGGAAAGAATCATGGAACAAAAATTCTATGATTTAGATGTCAAAGTAACTGAGATTCAGTCAGTTGTGGAGCAGCTACAGGATGACATGCAGGAGAGGAAGGGCAAGACAACCACTGATGCATTTGCCAGAGTGCCTAGAGCTCAGAGATCAGCTGCAGTGCCTGTGACAGACACCAGAGCCACTTCATCTGCACCAGCTACAGCTCCTACAGCTCCAGTGCAACCAGCTCCAGCACCAACTCCTCCAGCTCCATCCACATCAACTGAAGCCTTCGTCCAAGGAGCCATCTCTACACCACCACCTGAAGACCAAGCCTGAGAGTCGATCTAGTACTATGCATTTTCTATGAACTTTTTGGTAACTTGTTGCCAAAGGGGGAGAAAAATGTATAGATCATAGGCTTCGAGAGAGAGTGTTGCTTTTTGTTCTCTCTTGTCTTCTTGGTTGAACTTTGTTTGCTTTTGATTGCTTGAGACTACTATGCTATTATCTGTGAGACATTGATGATCATGTGTTTGATCATAAGCTACACTTATGCTTGTTAGATGATATTATCTTACTTATCCTTATATGATCATTCACTTTGCTTGGTGATGAGTGCATGTATTCAATCTTTATTATTTTGAGCGCTCCACCAAGATGTATGTGACATGGAAGAGTAACCCATGAGCCTAATTCCTTGTGCATTTGCAGTCCAAAGCAAATCTTAAACTATGCACAAATTTAGGGGGAGCTCTTGCTTATCACATACTTCTCAAAGCGACGATGTTTTTCAATCTTATTATCATTTGTCGAAGCTTTGATCTATATGTTGTCATCAATTACCAAAAAGGGGGAGATTGAAAGTGCAACTATCCCTAGGTGGTTTTGGTAATTCATAACAACATATAGCTCATTGAGCTAATGCTATTCCAAGACAAATATTTCAGGAAAGCTCAATGAATGGCATGGCATGGATGATGAAAGTGGATCCCTCAAAATACTAAGGACAAAGGATTGGCTCAAGCTCAAAAGCTCAAGACTCTACATTTTACATTTTAGTGATCCAAGATCACATTGAGTCTATAGGAAAAGCCAATACTATCAAGGAGGGATGAGGTGTTGCTTAATGAGCCTCTTGCTTCAAGTGCTTAGTGATATGCTCCAAAAACCCTCAACTACTTTCTCACATCCACATATGACCTAAACTCAAAGTCAAAATCGGTCCCACCGATTCTTTCTATTCGGAGCCACCGAGTTCAAATGTCATAGCCACTACCACAAACCCTAGGCAAATCAGTCTCACCGATAGGGATCTCGGTCTCACCGAGATGGGATTGTAATCTCTTATTTCCCTTCGTAACATTTCGGTCTAACCGAAGTGAGCGATCGGTCCCACCGAGATTGCAATGTAAACTCCCTGTTTCCCTTTCGTAACATTTCGGTCTCACCGAAAAGAGCGAATCCGTCCCACCGAGTTTACCTGACCAACTCTCTGGTTAGCTAATTACCAAAATTGGTCTCACCGAGTTTGTGTAATCGGTCTCACCGAGATTACGTTATGCCCTAACCCTAACCATATCGGTCCTACCGAGTTGCATGTCGGTCCCACCGAAAATCCTAACGGTCACTAGATTTGCTAAATCGGTCCGACCGAGTTTGTTGATTCGGTCCCACCGAGTTTGGTAAATTGTGTGTAACGGTTAGATTTTGTGTGGAGGCTATATATACCCCTCCACCTCCTCTTCATTCGTGGAGAGAGCCATCAGAACAAACCTATACTTCCAACTTACCATTTCTGAGAGAGAACTACCTACTCATGTGTTGAGGCCAAGATATTCCATTCCTACCATATGAATCTTGATCTCTAGCCTTCCCCAAGTTGCTTTCCACTCAAATCTTCTTTCCACCAGATCAAAATCCTATGAGAGAGAGTTGAGTGTTGGGGAGACTATCATTTGAAGCACAAGAGCAAGGAGTTCATCATCAACACGCCATTTGTTACTTCTTGGAGAGTGGTGTCTCCTAGATTGGCTAGGTGTCACTTGGGAGCCTCCGACAAGATTGTGGAGTTGAACCAAGGAGTTTGTAAGGGCAAGGAGATCGCCTACTTTGTGAAGATCTACCGCTAGTGAGGCAAGTCTTTCGTGGGCGACGGCCATGGTGGGATAGACAAGGTTGCTTCTTCGTGGACCCTCCGTGGGTGGAGCCCTCCGTGGACTCACGCAACCGTTACCCTTCGTGGGTTGAAGTCTCCATCAACGTGGATGTACGATAGCACCACCTATCGGAACCATGACTCAAAAAACATCCGTGTCTCCAATTGCGTTTGAATCCTCCAAACCCTTCCCTTTACATTCTTGCAAGTTGCATGCTTTAATTTCCGCTGCCTATATACTCTTTGCATGCTTGCTTGAATTGTGTGAAGATTGCTTGACTTGTCCAAAGATAGCTAAAATCTGCCAAACTCTAAAATTGGGAAAAGGTTAAGTTTTTAATTGGTCAAGTAGTCTAGTCACCCCCCCTCTAGACATACTTCAAGGTCCTACAAGTGGTATTAGAGCTTTGGTCTCCATTTGCTTTGATTTCCATAGCTTTTGGTGGTCATAGTCTTGGTTTCACAACCTAGGAGAGTATGGCATCTAGCGAGGGAAACTATCACCTTAGAGGTCCTGACTTTGATGGTACTAATTTTGCTAGTTGGAAGCATAAGATGAAAATGCATATTCTTGGACATAACCCCTCCGTTTGGGCTATTGTGGGTATTGGCTTGCAAGGTGAATTCTTTGATGGGAGAGAGCTGAACCGTGAAGCTAGCGCGGAAGAGTTGAAGATGCTGCAATACAACGCTCAAGCTTGTGATATCCTCTTCAACGGATTGTGCCCCAAAGAATTCAACAAAATCAACCGCCTTGAGAATGCAAAGGAAATTTGGGATACTTTGATTGATATGCATGAAGGTACCGACTCCATCAAGGAATCCAAGTTGGATCTGCTCCAAAGTCAGCTTGACAAGTTCAAAATGAAGGATGGTGAGGTGTCGCTGAAATGTACTCTAGGCTTGCTCTTATCACAAATGAGATTGCCGACTTAGGAAGTGAAGAGATGACCGACAGATTCATCATCAAGAAGATCCTAAGAGCATTGAATGGAAAGTATGATACCGTGTGCACATTGATCCAAATGATGCCAAACTACAAAGATCTCAAGCCAACGGAAGTCATTGGAAGAATTGTTGCTCATGAGATGTCACTCAAGGATAAGGAGGAACTTCACAACAAGTCAAGTGGTGCTTACAAAGCCTCATGTGAAGCCCCCACATCGTCAAGTGAGAAACAAACCTTCAATGAAGAATTGAGCTTAATGGTGAAGAACTTCAACAAATTCTACAAGAGTGGAAGCAAGGAAAGAAGCTCCAAGTCAAGGTCCTATAATGACAAAAGATCTTCTAGTCGAGAGCGCAATTGCTACAATTGTGGGAGACCCGGACACTATTCCAATGAGTGTACGACACCCTACAAAAGAAGAGAAGATTCTCCAAAAAGAAGAAGTAGAAGATAAGAATCACCTCCAAGAGAAAGAAGGAGTAGATATGATCGTTATGAACGAAGACCCTCACGGAGAAGCAAGGATTCAGAAAGGAAGGACAAGTCATCAAAGAGCTACACAAGACGAAGACATCAAGCTCATGTTGGTGAATGGGTATCCGGCTCCGACTCTGACAATCACTCCGAGAGAAGCTATCACTCCGACTCCAAATATACTCAAGATGAAGGTGTTGCCGGTCTAGCACTTGTGACAACCAACTCCTACGACATATTTGATTCACCAAATGAAGGAATTGGAAGATGCTTCATGGCCAAAGGTCCTAAGGTAACACACCCCGAGTATGTTGATTTCAATAGTGATGAAGATGACTTGCTAGGTGATGATGATTTACTTGTTGACAACTCTAGTGATGAATACTATGATGAAACGTCAATTAATCATGCTAATCAAGATAAAATGAATGACAATGATAAGGAGAAGATTGAGCTTCTAACTAAAGAACTAAACACTCTTAAGTTAGCTCATGAAACTATCTTCGAAGATCATCGAGAACTTTTAAGGGCTCATGAGAAGTTACACTTTGAAAAGCTCAATCTTGAGCAAGAGCATGAGTTCTTAAAGGCAATCAATGATGATCTCTGTAAGAAAAGTTCTTCTTACATTGCCAAGCGTTTACTCTTATCTACTTACATGCCTCAAGTCAAGTCTAGTAACAAGAACAAGAAAGATTCTTCCTCTAGTAGTAACAATAATAATGCTAAATCCAATATTGTTGTTTCTAGTAGTTCTCTTGATTCCACTAATGATTCTCTTAGCCAAGTTACACTTGAGCAAGAAAATAGCTTATTGAAGGGAATTATAGAGAAAGGTGTATACAAGAGCCTTGCCGGGAGTAAGCAATACAAGGAAATTGTACGCAAGCAAGGAAGGCACCGGAAGAATCAAGGTGTTGGTTTTGAACGAAAGTTCAATGCCAATGGAGTTGAGTGGGAAGAAGATCAATACCCCAAGACGAAGTTTGTTCCTCAACAAGAGAAGTATGATCCTACTTCCCTCAAGGGAACACAAGCACAAGATGATCTTCCACCACAAGACCACAAGAACAAAGGCAAGGACAAGCTTCAAGAGGAGATTGATGCATTTGAAGAAGCACCTAAGGCCTTGGTCAAGTGGGTTCACAAGACTACGTCAAGTTCTACTTCATCAAGTACAACTACAACTCCAAGGATTCACATCAAGATGATGTGGATCTCGAAGAAGAATAACTAGAATGTTCTTGAGGGTGACTCCGCCAACATTCTTCACTCATATCATTATGGCAAGGACAAGTGCAATCAACTTCCATATCTTGCACTAGTTCAAGGAGTCACAAACCCTCATGTTGGTAAGGCAAGGGACAAGGTAACCTAGTGTTTTCATGGACATCATCTTGTGTGTGCATCACTCTATGTCTATGGATATTCTTGTTTGTTCCTTGTGGGACTAACCCATGTGGGTATTGAAAGTGCAACTCACTCCAAAGGATTGATCCAAATGATCTACATCGATCTAGACCCTGACTAACCAACGCTGTCAGGACCCTGACTCGATGTCACATCGATCTAGCCGGTAACACCTCATATCACTTTGCGGCCTCACGCACGGTATCCCCACGGGTGTCGCCTTACCTTTGCCCGGGACCGTTTGCGCCTTTTGGCTCACGTATATGATAGTGTCGCTAGCATCCATATGATAAAGAGCCCAGGCTGACATGACTAGTCATAAACCCAAAGTGGCACAGACTTACAGGGACAGGCATCCATGACCCAGCTTCGAACGTGTCGGTCATCAGCAAATGGGTCCGGGCTATAGCACTGGGCTAGCAGGACTCCGGTAAACCGGGCTGTAGCGGGCTAACAGGACTCCGGTACTCAAAGCGTGACATTTCCTCGAAGGGACAGACACAGGAACGAAGAAGGACACATGCCGGCCAGCCTAAGTGTTCCAGAGCAGTAGCAAGCTACCATGGCTCAGCGGTAACACTAGGAGACATTTCCCGGTAAGAGAGGCTACTAAAGATAAACAACTAGATAGTCAGATCCCACACATACCAAGCATTTCAATCATACACACAATATGCTCGATATGTGCAAATACAACGAAGCATCACAACATGACTCTACGACACAAGTACTTTATTTATTAGGCTCCGAGGAGCGAGATATTACAAACATGGGTCTCATGACCCAACACTCAGAGCATACAAGTCAAAGCACAAGCGGAAGCTATCATGTCTGAGTACAGACGTCTATAAATGAAAAAGGCTGAAAAGCCTGACTATCTATCAGATCCTGCCGAGGGCACAAGATCGTAGCTGAGGTATCAAGCTAAACGTCGAAGTCCACGTGGAACTACTAATGAGACTGAAGTCTCTCTGCAAAACATAAAATGGGCAAACGTGAGTACAAATGTACCCAGCAAGACTTACATCAGATCTATCTACATATGCCTCATTATCAACAAAGGGGATGGTGGAGTTTGACTGCAGCAAGCCAGCTTTGACTCGGTGGCTATCCTGAACTACGACTGCAAGCAACTCTTTGAGGTGGCGCACACGAGTCCACATATTCACCATATCAATACACCACTATGGATCCGCTCCCGTCTCCCTACGAGAACGCCATCCATAGCACTCACGCTTATCTTGCGTATTTTAGAGTATCCACTTTCACTTGTCTATGAACTATGCAATGGGGTCCAAGTTTCCATATCCGAGGAATCCGGCTATTCGAATAGATGATGTTAACCCTGCAGGGGTGTACTTCTTCACACACGCTTTCGCCACTTATCGCCCTGTACACGTCATGTACCTCGGCAACCTTCAAGCGGAAGCCGGGCGAGGGAGTCGGCCACGACCTGACTAACCGAACAAGTCTCTAGTCCAGGTTTATCGCCTATTCGGGTTCCATCCGCAAGGAGATCCGGCCGGGGTGTCGCTCACGGCCCCAAACGATGTGAGCAGGGTTCCCAAGCCCACCAACCGGGTGCCACTTGGTACACCGTGCCACTGTGCCTAGTCTGTCCCAAGCCCATCTATACCGGATGCCACTTGGTAGACTACTAACACTACATACAAACACCAGAAACTAGTTGCAACTCCTGGACAGAGATCATGTTGATTAATAAGTCGAGAGGGGCACTTAAGCATTCCAATGTGTGGTAGTAGCTGGTCATGGATCACAAACACAGAACTCAGTTCCTGAGGACGGCTGCAATGAGACAACCCACCATGTACTCCTACATGGCCTCTCACCGCTACCTTTACCAAATCATGTTCACACACTTAGCTCACACACGGTAGGACATGTTCACACGCCTCTGATTCATCCCCGATGAATCAGACCTGACTCAACTCTAAGCAGTAGCAGGCATGACAACAAACATAAATGAGTAGGCACATCAGGGCTCAAACAACTCCTACTCATGCTAGTGGGTTTCATCTATTTACTGTGGCAATGACAGGTCATGCAAAGGATAAAGGGGTTCAGCTACCGCAGCAAGTAACAGTTGAATCGTTGTTGTCTTAATGCAGTAAAAGAGAGCAGGAGCGAGAGAGTGGGATTGTATCGGAATGAACAAGGGGGTTTTGCTTGCCTGGCACTTCTGAAGATAACATTGAGTCTTCATCAGTGTCAACGATCACATCATCGGTATCACGTCTATCAAGAGGGGACAAATACCGGCAACACAGAAGGGAACACAATCAATGCAATGCACAATATGATGCATGATCATGACATGGCAAAATGAATGTGTTTTGAGCTAATGCAACTAGCAACAGATTAAATGAAGTTGGTTTGAATATAATATTCAAATTCAAACTCCATATGTGATTATTCAAATGCCATTTAAATGATTTGTGCTAAACAGCAGCTATAAGAGGTTCTAACATGCATGAAAATGGTACAGATGGATTCCTTGAATTTTTCTGATAATTTTTCATATATAAATTATTTAATTTGGAGTTACGGTTAATTTTCTATGAATTTTAGAAGTTTTAGGCATTTTCTGGAATTTCCTGATTATTTAGAATTAAAATAATTCCAGAAAATGAATTATGGCGTCAGCATGACGTTGGCATGACGTCAGCAAGTCAACAGGGGTCGGTCAGGGTCAAACCTGACGTGTGGGGGCCACACGTCAGTGACACAGGTTAGACAGGGGGGGTTAGTTTAATTTAATTAAAGATTAGGGCACTAGGGCCCACATGTCAGTGGCTCTGGGGTTAGATTAGGTGGTGATTAGCTTAAGCTAATCACCTGATGGCGGGGGCCCACCTGTCAGTGTCAGCAGAGGGGGTAGTTAAGATAAAATAGTTAAACTAATTAACAGGGGGGGCTGGCCCCACCTGTCATCGACCCAGAGAGGGGGGGGTCCCGCCGTGGTCAACGTGGTCAGACCCACCGGCGGCTTGACGCCGGCGAGGCCAGACGCGGTGGTGCGCGTCGGAAACCAACTACAGGGGCTCTTTTGGCACGCAGGGAGCAGCTACGGGGAGAGGGTGGAGTGGCGCATCCAACGGTGGCGGTGGCGGAGGCTGGGGTGGCCGGAGCTGCCGGCGGCGAGCTCTTTTGCGGCTGCCGGAGCTCGGGCAATCTCGGGGTGGCGTTACAGAGCACGGGAGGAGGTGTTGTGTGTGTCTACGGGTTCATGCGATCGTGCTGAGCACGATGGTGGGCTCGGGAACGAGCTGTGGTGGCTGTGGCCACGGTCACGCCATGGCCGGCGGCGAGAAGCTCTCGGCCGCGGTGGGAGATGGGGCTAGGGGGCGAGATCGGAGGGGGCGAGCAAAGAGGAGGCAGCAGGAGCTCACAGGGAGACCGATGAGGTGGTCAGCGAGCTCGGGGGCGTCTTCGGTGCTGCGAATCGAACGGCGGCGATCGCCGGCCGTGGCGATGAAGATGGCGGTGATGGCGTGGCTTCAGGGCACCCGGCGTCGCGTGCGTCGTGGTAGAGCTTCCCGGATCCAAGGCGGAGCTCGTGGCCTAACTGGCTGGGCGTGGGGATGCTGGTGGCTCTGGTGGTGCTCGTCGGCGGTCTCGGTGCGTCCGGGGATGAGCGAGGGAGAGAGACAGAGGAGGGAGAGGGGATGCAGCGAGTGAGGGAAAAGAGAGAGGGGGTCAGGGAGGCGCGTGGCATCGTCCGGGCGTCGCTGGGGAGGCCAGGGAGGAAGCAGGAGGTGGCCGAGCAGGGTGGAGGTGGCGCGCGCGGCGGTGTCGCGGTGTCCGTCCTCCTGGCAGAGGAGGAAGAGGACAAGGGGGAGGAGGAGGTGGGCTGGGCCGGCCAGATGGGCTGGCCAGCTGGGCCAGGTAAGTGGCGCCAGGTAATTCCCTTCTCTCTCTGTTTTTTCTAATTATTTCAGTTTTTTCTATTTTGCAGGTTTGTTTTGAATTTGGTTTTGAAACCAAATCAATTTATTTTGCTTCTGACAATATTTTAAGGAGCTAAAAGAATTAAAACAATGCTCCACAAAATATTTCAGAATTATTGGACCTATATCTATTTAATAGTAGATGTAAATCCAATTCAAATAATTATTGATTTAATTCAAATGCCCAAATTAAATGTTTCTGAGACACCAAAAATATTGGTTTGGATTTTTCCTCTTGCCAATATTTCCAGAGGATAACAAGAACATTTTCTTGGACTTATTTGAAGCAATTTTTATCTTGATCATTTTTTTTAAAGGATTCTGAGGCTTAGAAAATTCCTCAATTCAAATTTCATTTGAATTTAAACATGATGCAGCAACCAAGCTAGTCCAAGGCCAGGGTAAAGCTAGGGATGTGACAACTCACCCCCACTAAACAAGAATCTCGTCTCGAGATTCAAGCGTAGGGTAAGGTGAAGGGGGAACGCAACTAGTACAATCTTCACGATCCAGGTTGCACTTCATAGGAACGTTGATTCGATCACCATCATCGTCTTGAAGTCTTGCTCTGAGAAATCCTGTCAACATGACATGGAGGGAAGAAGGAGACTCTAGAAGGGTCGATCTTCTCGAAGATCGAACAAGTCACGGAATGAGACATAGGACCATCTCACGGGTTGAGACACGAGATACCCATCAAGAGGGGTGGAAAGAAACGGATGATGAAGGTTCACTAGGTAGACAACAATTCCACACCTAAGAAGGTGGTAAACGATTGTCCACGTAGCGAGGAGTTGAGTTGCCATGATACCACAATGAGACACCTTCGGAACCGAGACTCGTAGATATCTCCCCTTAAGTGGCAAAAAGAATTACCTTTGATTCAGGGATCATTGAGACTCTTTAAACCAGCCTAAGGCAATTCTCGAGCAATCGTTTGGAGGTGTTCGGTGGAATGGCATACTCGGACTTGGATGATGTGGATTACCTTGTTGAAGACAACGTAATGGATGAATTTGCTTACCACCGGAAATGGAAGAGATCCATGGTAGCATGGCACAATGGCGGTGCAAGCTGGGAACAAAATGCAAATGCTGGGAATGATTCTGGTAACTGGGGAGGAGCTCGGCAATAGAGAGTGATTCCACTGTTGGAGTGGTTATGGCATAACCGAAAGGACTAGGAGCAATCCTGGTTAGTGCCGGCGATAATACCTAGTGCTTGTGCGTGCTCTCAAGAACTTGAGCATTTCCACAATCATCAAGGTTTTACCAACATCCGTGTCAAGGATGCTGACAACACAACATACTACCATGATGAATGGTGATGGAGGATGCAGATGCAAAGGAAGATAACACCTTCTCAGATTTCACCCTTGGCAGGGCCAAGGAAATAAAATCTGGATGATCGACCGAGAGACATTTAGCACTCCGCTTCTAATGTTCTCCTTGATGTGCTAGTGTAACCCATTCATAGAAATGGTCTGGTATCTAGGGCATCAAGTAAAAGGTCGGACTTCGGGATCTCAAAATCCATAGGGGCAACTAGGGAGTAAATCCTACGAAATCCCTATGGGGAGGTGGCCAATTTCATCAAATAAGATACTATAATAATAGGTCTACCGGATGGGTGTGTTGGCCACGACATCCACTTTACCGGTTATCGAGGGACCAATATTATAGTTCTTGGGAAATGTTCCAACCATCATAACTGCCTGAGATTCAGATCTGGTTGGTGTCAGGATATTCCAGACTCATCGAGTCTAGGAAGAAAAATGAAAGTTTGCAACACAAATCGACGAGATGACGTTGCGAGATTCTCGGGAAATGAACTACGATAGCAAGCTCCAAAACATGAGCTGGTTCTGCTACAAACATGTGAACACGTTGTTCCAGACAAGCATGCCCACATGGTAGTCTTACAATAAGACACTACCGAGTTCTGGTTGGGAGCCATCATCGAGGATATCGAAGTCTTTACGCAAGTCCATGGACTAGATCCCAAGCATAGACTTCTTTTCCTTGAACAAGTCAATCAGTGGCTTGGTGTGCTAGGATATACATATGGAATGAAGATGATCAGTCTAACATACCACAGAATTCTTCGCACATGCATGACTGACTTGGGACGATTCCAAAGGAGGTAAAACATGCTTTCTCGAATTCACGGCGGCAACTTGCATCAAATGCACATGAACTAGAGGAAGTCACTTCTTACATCCGAACATATGCTTCATGAGCTAGCATGAACAAATGCTTTCAAAAGTTTCCAACACTAGCTTAATGTTCAGCAAAATTATGGAGAAGACAAGGATGTTGTCATTGGGCACAACAACAATTCATCTAGGTTTCCTTTTAAAAGGAATTCCATAGTTAAGTGAACAAGTGATAGCATTGGTCGGACCCAAAAGATATAATGGTGTATGCTCGAGGGATCAACCACGAGTAAGACAACATTACGAATATCGTTGGTTCTGGTCTGATGGGATGATAGCCCATACTCAATCAAAGGTTTGGGTAAGACAATAGATCCAACAATTGTTCACAAGGACCAATTGATGAAGATATCATCTTTCTTCAACACACACACACACACACACAAAAAGATATCCCTTAACATGAACTAAGTCGGACAAGCTTTTATCTTCCAACTCTCCAAGTTGTTGTTTAGCTTACCCAACTAGCTCAGGGTATCCAACACGGATTCTTGGAGAAAGGGTGGTTTACAGGAATAAACCAACTTGATTACGAACTCAACATAGCGGTCAGGTGACAACCTGGTAATACTTCTGAGAAGATATTCAGAAAATCACGAACCACCGGTATGTTACTAAGCTCGAGAACAATCTTGCTTTTCAGGGCAAGGCGATATGATCAATAGAGCAAGGATTTGAAATAATCCTAACTCATCGATCGAGGAGTGAACCAGGAGAATGGACTAGGTAGCACGATCAAACTTAGAATGATGATTCAATAACCAACACACTAAGAATGAAATTATTGTCCTTTAACTACCCAGCAACGAGGTTGCTAGGCGTATTGATTTCACACATCACAATTCATTTGTCGGTATTCCGGTTGCATCAACACGAAGACCGAGGAATGACTAATGATGGCAAGAAGTATCACTGTACCAGGAGTTCATAGGATGGTGTGCAATTCCTATAACAATCCCGATATAAGATGGTAATACTCCAAGGTAGAACAGAACAAAAGCTGGATTAGCAATTTGATCTGCGGAGCACAACTTCTTTGACCCAATCCTGGATATGGAAGAGGTACTGGAGTTTGTTTCTCCTAGTCATTCTGCGATAGAATGGCTTGACGGACCACAAGAGTAATAGGCATCGATAAACGAACGCACGCATACTCTTGACTATCAATTGATAGACGAGGGTCAGAATGCAACTAAAGAGAACAACTCAAAGGAACATATAATTTTCTGAGTTGTGGATGCATAGATTAGTATGTCGAACCAAGTTCAACATATTTCTTCCGGATAACCCATGCAGAAAAGTAGAACTGGCAGAGCCATAACATATAATGGAGAACTCATCAAGAGCACTCTGGTTGTGATCGTTCAGTTCAACGAGGAACTTCTGACATAAGTAGTTCATGGTATTTGGAAGAAGAAGATACCACGGACTTCAAGGACTATCGTAAAGGTTACTAATATACTAAAGGAACTAACAACACTATCAACATGAAGTAAGTAGGGTGAATCTTGGTTCGAAAACCCAGGAATAGAATACCTACTAACTAGTTGGCATCACATGATGCTTACGAGAATGATGGCCAGAATCATCACGCTGGGAACACAAAATATGGCTAGACTACTAGATGATCCCCTAAGGCACCTAGGGTCATAATAATAGCTCCAACCTAAATGTCAAGGCGATAGAATACCTCAACTCAACAATTAGTGTGATTGAGTTGGCATAAAGGAACATCGAAAACCAGAGGGAAAGGATTTGCAAATGCATCAGACTATTTAGAAACCTGGGATGACTCGGACAGCATAACGGCTGTAAATGCTCAGAAAAGATTTGAGACATTCACAAAAATGGTGGCATAACCACTCAGAAGCACAATATCAAGGTTTCGAGATCAACAGTTAACATACAGAAATAGTAGGAACCGAACTGAGGCTTAATCCAACAATCTATAAGTCTACGGATTAGTAACACGTGATCCTAATAGAAAGAAGAGATAGCCTAGTTCTTAATCCCCGTAGAAGAGAAGATGATGACTCAGATCAGAAGGGCATAAGGTATAAGGAATAAAAAGAGCCTTACGTTCCATCCCACAATCAATTCCCTTATATAACTAAAGAATTTCTAGACTCAACTTCGAACAGTTTGGCTTGGTAATCCTACAGGCAGTCAAGCTCTGATACCAACGCTGTCAGGACCCTGACTCGATGTCACATCGATCTAGCCGGTAACACCTCATATCACTTTGCGGCCTCACGCACGGTATCCCCACGGGTGTCGCCTTACCTTTGCCCGGGACCGTTTGCGCCTTTTGGCTCACGTATATGATAGTGTCGCTAGCATCCATATGATAAAGAGCCCGGACTGACATGACTAGTCATAAACCCAAAGTGGCACAGACTTACAGGGACAGGCATCCATGACCCAGCTTCGAACGTGTCGGTCATCAGCAAATGGGTCCGGGATGTAGCACTGGGCTAGCAGGACTCCGGTAAACCGGGCTGTAGCGGGCTAACAGGACTCCGGTACTCAAAGCGTGACATTTCCCCGAAGGGACAGACACAGGAACGAAGAAGGACACATGCCGGCCAGCCTAAGTGTTCCAGAGCAGTAGCAAGCTACCATGGCTCAGCGGTAACACTAGGAGACATTTCCCGGTAAGAGAGGCTACTAAAGATAAACAACTAGATAGTCAGATCCCACACATACCAAGCATTTCAATCATACACACAATATGCTCGATATGTGCAAATACAACGAAGCATCACAACATGACTCTACGACACAAGTACTTTATTTATTAGGCTCCGAGGAGCGAGATATTACAAACATGGGTCTCATGACCCAACACTCAGAGCATACAAGTCAAAGCACAAGCGGAAGCTATCATGTCTGAGTACAGACGTCTATAAATGAAAAAGGCTGAAAAGCCTGACTATCTATCAGATCCTGCCGAGGGCACAAGATCGTAGCTGAGGTATCAAGCTAAACGTCGAAGTCCACGCGGAACTACTAATGAGACTGAAGTCTCTCTGCAAAACATAAAATGGGCAAACGTGAGTACAAATGTACCCAGCAAGACTTACATCAGATCTATCTACATATGCCTCATTATCAACAAAGGGGATGGTGGAGTTTGACTGCAGCAAGCCAGCTTTGACTCGGTGGCTATCCTGAACTACGACTGCAAGCAACTCTTTGAGGTGGCGCACACGAGTCCACATATTCACCATATCAATACACCACTATGGATCCGCCTCCGTCTCCCTACGAGAACGCCATCCATAGCACTCACGCTTATCTTGCGTATTTTAGAGTATCCACTTTCACTTGTCTATGAACTATGCAATGGGGTCCAAGTTTCCATATCCGAGGAATCCGGCTATTCGAATAGATGATGTTAACCCTGCAGGGGTGTACTTCTTCACACACGCTTTCGCCACTTATCGCCCTGTACACGTCATGTACCTCGGCAACCTTCAAGCGGAAGCCGGGCGAGGGAGTCGGCCACGACCTGACTAACCGAACAAGTCTCTAGTCCAGGTTTATCGCCTATTCGGGTTCCATCCGCAAGGAGATCCGGCCGGGGTGTCGCTCACGGCCCCAAACGATGTGAGCAGGGTTCCCAAGCCCACCAACCGGGTGCCACTTGGTACACCGTGCCACTGTGCCTAGTCTGTCCCAAGCCCATCTGTACCGGATGCCACTTGGTAGACTACTAACACTACCTACAAACACCAGAAACTAGTTGCAACTCCTGGACAGAGATCATGTTGATTAATAAGTCGAGAGGGGCACTTAAGCATTCCAATGTGTGGTAGTAGCTGGTCATGGATCACAAACACAGAACTCAGTTCCTGAGGACGGCTGCAATGAGACAACCCACCATGTACTCCTACATGGCCTCTCACCGCTACCTTTACCAAATCATGTTCACACACTTAGCTCACACACGGTAGGACATGTTCACACGCCTCTGATTCATCCCCGATGAATCAGACCTGACTCAACTCTAAGCAGTAGCAGGCATGACAACAAACATAAATGAGTAGGCACATCAGGGCTCAAACAACTCCTACTCATGCTAGTGGGTTTCATCTATTTACTGTGGCAATGACAGGTCATGCAAAGGATAAAGGGGTTCAGCTACCGCAGCAAGTAACAGTTGAATCGTTGTTGTCTTAATGCAGTAAAAGAGAGCAGGAGCGAGAGAGTGGGATTGTATCGGAATGAACAAGGGGGTTTTGCTTGCCTGGCACTTCTGAAGATAACATTGAGTCTTCATCAGTGTCAACGATCACATCATCGGTATCACGTCTATCGAGAGGGGACAAATACCGGCAACACAGAAGGGAACACAATCAATGCAATGCACAATATGATGCATGATCATGACATGGCAAAATGAATGTGTTTTGAGCTAATGCAACTAGCAACAGATTAAATGAAGTTGGTTTGAATATAATATTCAAATTCAAACTCCATATGTGATTATTCAAATGCCATTTAAATGATTTGTGCTAAACAGCAGCTATAAGTTGTTCTAACATGCATGAAAATGGTACAGATGGATTCCTTGAATTTTTCTGATAATTTTTCATATATAAATTATTTAATTTGGAGTTACGGTTAATTTTCTATGAATTTTAGAAGTTTTAGGCATTTTCTGGAATTTCCTGATTATTTAGAATTAAAATAATTCCAGAAAATGAATTATGGCGTCAGCATGACGTTGGCATGACGTCAGCAAGTCAACAGGGGTCGGTCAGGGTCAAACCTGACGTGTGGGGGCCACACGTCAGTGACACAGGTTAGACAGGGGGGGTTAGTTTGATTTAATTAAAGATTAGGGCACTAGGGCCCACATGTCAGTGGCTCTGGGGTTAGATTAGGTGGTGGTTAGCTTAAGCTAATCACCTGATGGCGGGGGCCCACCTGTCAGTGTCAGCAGAGGGGGTAGTTAAGATAAAATAGTTAAACTAATTAACAGGGGGGCTGGCCCCACCTGTCATCGACCCAGAGAGGGGGGGGGGTCCCGCCGTGGTCAACGTGGTCAGACCCACCGGCGGCTTGACGCCGGCGAGGCCAGACGTGGTGGTGCGCGTCGGAAACCAACTACAGGGGCTCTTTTGGCGCGCAGGGAGCAGCTACGGGGAGAGGGTGGAGTGGCGCATCCAACGGTGGCGGTGGCGGAGGCTGGGGTGGCCGGAGCTACCGGCGGCGAGCTCTTTTGCGGCTGCCGGAGCTCGGGCAATCTCGGGGTGGCGTTACAGAGCACGGGAGGAGGCGTTGTGTGTGTCTACGGGTTCATGCGATCGTGCTGAGCACGATGGTGGGCTCGGGAACGAGCTGTGGTGGCTGTGGCCACGGTCACGCCATGGCCGGCGGCGAGAAGCTCTCGGCCACGATGGGAGATGGGGCTAGGGGGCGAGAACGGAGGGGGCGAGCAAAGAGGAGGCAGCAGGAGCTCACAGGGAGACCGATGAGGTGGTCAGCGAGCTCGGGGGCGTCTTCGGTGCTGCGAATCGAACGGCGGCGATCGCCGGCCGTGGCGATGAAGATGGCGGTGATGGCGTGGCTTCAGGGCACCCGGCGTCGCGTGCGTCGTGGTAGAGCTTCCCGGATCCAAGGCGGAGCTCGTGGCCTAACTGGCTGGGCGTGGGGATGCTGGTGGCTCTGGTGGTGCTCGTCGGCGGTCTCGGTGCGTCCGGGGATGAGCGAGGGAGAGAGACAGAGGAGGGAGAGGGGATGCAGCGAGTGAGGGAAAAGAGAGAGGGGGTCGGGGAGGCGCGTGGCGTCGTCCGGGCGTCGCTGGGGAGGCCAGGGAGGAAGCAGGAGGTGGCCGAGCAGGGTGGAGGTGGCGCGCGCGGCGGTGTCGCGGTGTCCGTCCTCCTGGCAGAGGAGGAAGAGGACAAGGGGGAGGAGGAGGTGGGCTGGGCCGGCCAGATGGGCTGGCCAGCTGGGCCAGGTAAGTGGCGCCAGGTAATTCCCTTCTCTCTCTGTTTTTTTCTAATTATTTCAGTTTTTTTCTATTTTGCAGGTTTGTTTTGAATTTGGTTTTGAAACCAAATCAATTTATTTTGCTTCTGACAATATTTTAAGGAGCTAAAAGAATTAAAACAATGCTCCACAAAATATTTCAGAATTATTGGACCTATATCTATTTAATAGTAGATGTAAATCCAATTCAAATAATTATTGATTTAATTCAAATGCCCAAATTAAATGTTTCTGAGACACCAAAAATATTGGTTTGGATTTTTCCTCTTGCCAATATTTCCAGAGGATAACAAGAACATTTTCTTGGACTTATTTGAAGCAATTTTTATCTTGATCATTTTTTTAAAGGATTCTGAGGCTTAGAAAATTCCTCAATTCAAATTTCATTTGAATTTAAACATGATGCAGCAACCAAGCTAGTCCAAGGCCAGGGTAAAGCTAGGGATGTGACAACCACCACTGTCAAAGTTCTTGGCAATCCCTCTATGAGGAGAGACCCAGAGGAAGAGGAAGAAGAGGTTGCTGCACCAGCACCCAAGGCACAAAAGCTGATGGGTGATGCTATAAAGTCAGGGGCTGCATCATCAAAGCCCAAAGCTTCCCCCAAGCCCAAGAATGCACCAAAGAGGACTACCAGGAGTATACCAGCTGCTGAGAAGAACAAGGCCCCAGTGCCTGAAGTTGCTGCTGAGGAAGATGATGAAGGACAAGTCCTGAGGAAGCTCAAACCAAAGATTCCAGACCATAATGATGCTCATCCTGTGGCTGAGAACATGAAGCTAACAAAGGATGCATGACTCAGACAGTGGAGATTGTCAGATCCATATGCTATCAGGAGAAGGACTACTATTGATTACAGGTTCCACACAAAGAAACAACAGGATTTCTATGAGACAGTGTTATTTGACAAAAAGCCTATAGTTTGTGACATGAGGTGGGTCGACTGGACCTACATGAAGGAGAATGAGGAACACTATCCTGGAGTGCAAGACAGCTTCATTGCTTGTGGAGTTGCAGACTTTGTTGGGCAGAAGCTCACAAAGCAGAATAATGAGCTCATTATGCAATTCTACTCCACAGCACATTTTTATCCAGATGGCAGGATAGTTTGGATGTCTGAAGGTACAAGGTACCAATCAACCATTGAGGAATGGGCAAATCTGATAAATGCCCCAAAGGAGAGTGAGGATGACTTGGATGTCTATGCCAAGAAGAAGATGGATCACAATTCCATGGCTCATATGTACAAGGAGATCCCAGATGCTGCAGTTGAGACACATAAATTTGGATCTGTACATTATCTTCTGTCAGGGCTGCCAACGATCAACTGGATCCTAAGGCATACTCTATTGCCCAAATCAGGTGACCACAACATGATCAGAGGGCATGCAATTAACTTGCTACACTTGTTTGATGTGCCACAGAAATTCAAGGTCATGAGCCTCATGGTTGAAACTATCAAGAGGACAGCAGCAGACCAGAAGAGAAGTCGTGGATATGCCCCACAAATTCAGGAGTTGATTAACTCAAAGATGGGCACAGGAACATATCTGTTGGATAAGGAACATTTTGCTATCTATCTAGAATTTGAGGACAATCAAGTTGTGATGAATGAGAATGAACCATCATCAGTACAAGCTCAAGAGAAGAAGAAGAAAGCAAAGAAAGAGAAGGCTGCCAAGATGACAACACAAGAGGAGGCATCTGAGTACTTTTTGAAGAACAAGCAGGAGCAGCTTGGTTACTTGATAGCATCAACTTTGAGGATTGAGTAGGGGTTGGCCACCCTAACTCAAAACCAGGAGAGCCTGGAAAGAATCATGGAACAAAAATTCTATGATTTAGATGTCAAAGTAACTAAGATTCAGTCAGTTGTGGAGCAGCTACAGGATGACATGCAGGAGAGGAAGGGCAAGACAACCACTGATGCATTTGCCAGAGTGCCTAGAGCTCAGAGATCAGCTGCAGTGCCTGTGACAGACACTAGAGCCACTTCATCTGCACCAGCTACAGCTCCTACAGCTCCAGTGCAACTAGCTCCAGCACCAACTCCTCCAGCTCCATCCACATCTACTGAAGCCTTCGTCCAAGGATCCATATCTACACCACCACCTGAAGACCAAGCCTGAGAGTCGATCTAGTACTATGCATTTTCTATGAACTTTTTGGTAACTTGTTGCCAAAGGGGGAGAAAAATGTATAGATATTAGGCTTCGAGAGAGAGTGTTGCTTTTTTGTTCTCTCTTGTCTTCTTGGTTGAACTTTGTTTGTCTTTGATTGCTTGAGACTCTATGCTATTATCTGTGAGGCATTGATGATCATGTGTTTGATCATAAGCTACACTTATGCTTGTTAGATGATATTATCTTACTTCTCCTTATATGATCATTCACTTTGCTTGGTGATGAGTGCATGTATTCAATCTTTATTATTTTGAGCGCTCCACCAAGATGTATGTGACATGGAAGAGTAACCCATGAGCCCAATTCCTTGTGCATTTGCAGTCCAAAGCAAATCTTAAATTATGCACAAATTTAGGGGGAGCTCTTGCTTATCACATACTTCTCAAAGCGACGATGTTTTTCAATCTTATTATCATTTGTCGAAGCTTTGATCTATATGTTGTCATCAATTACCAGAAAGGGGGAGATTGAAAGTGCAACTATCCCTAGGTGGTTTTGGTAATTCATAACAACATATAGCTCATTGAGCTAATGCTATTCCAAGACAAATATTTCAAGAAAGCTCAATGAATGGCATGGCATGGATGATGAAAGTGGATCCCTCAAAATACTAAGGACAAAGGATTGGCTCAAGCTCAAAAGCTCAAGACTCTACATTTTACATTTTAGTGATCCAAGATCACATTGAGTCTATAGGAAAAGCCAATACTATCAAGGAGGGATGAGGTGTTGCTTAATGAGCCTCTTGCTTCAAGTGCTTAGTGATATGCTCCAAAAACCCTCAACTACTTTCTCACATCCACATATGACCTAAACTCAAAGTCAAAATCGGTCCCACCGATTCTTTCTATTCGGCGCCACTGAGTTCAAATGTCATAGCCACTGCCACAAACCCTAGGCCAATCGGTCTCACTGATAGGGATCTAGGTCTCACCGAGATGGGATTGTAATCTCTTTATTTCCCTTCGTAACGTTTCGGTCTAACCGAAGTGAGCGATCGATCCCACCGAGATTGCAATGTAAACTCCCTATTTCCTTTTCGTAACATTTCGGTCTCACCGAAAAGAGCGAATCGGTGCCACCGAGTTTACCTGACCAACTCTCTGGTTAGCTAATTACCAAAATCGATCGGTCTCACTGAGTTTGTGTAATCAGTCTCACCGAGATTACGTTATGCCCTAACCCTAATCATATCGGTCCTACCGAGTTGCATGTCGGTCCCCGAAAATCCTAACGGTCACTAGATTTGCTAAATCGGTCAACCGAGTTTGTTGATTCGGTCCCACCGAGTTTGGTAAATTGTGTGTAACGGTTAGATTTTGTGTGGAGGCTAGATATACCCCTCCACCTCCTCTTCATTCGTGGAGAGAGCCATCAGAACAAACCTACACTTCCAACTTACCATTTCTGAGAGAGAACTACCTACTCATGTGTTGAGGCCAAGATATTCCATTCCTACCATATGAATCTTGATCTCTAGCCTTCCCCAAGTTGCTTTCCACTCAAATCTTCTTTCCACCAGATCCAAATCCTATGAGAGAGAGTTGAGTGTTGGGGAGACTATCATTTGAAGCACAAGAGCAAGGAGTTCGTCATCAACACGCCATTTCATACTTCTTGGAGAGTGGTGTCTCCTAGATTGGCTAGGTGTCACTTGGGAGCCTCCGACAAGATTGTGGAGTTGAACCAAGGAGTTTGTAAGGGCAAGGAGATCGCCTACTTTGTGAAGATCTACCGCTAGTGAGGCAAGTCCTTCATGGGCGACGGCCATGGTGGGATAGACAAGGTTGCTTCTTCGTGGACCCTTCGTGCGTGGAGCCCTCCGTGGACTCACGCAACCGTTACCCTTCGTGGGCTGAAGTCTCCATCAACGTGGATGTACGATAGCACCACCTATCGGAACCACGACTCAAAAAACATCCGTGTCTCCAATTGCGTTTGAATCCTCCAAACCCTTCCCTTTACATTCTTGCAAGTTGCATGGTTTAATTTCAGCTGCCTATATACTCTTTGCATGCTTGCTTGAATTGTGTGAAGATTGCTTGACTTGTCCAAAGATAGCTAAAATCTGCCAAACTCTAAAATTGGGAAAAGGTTAAGTTTTTAATTGGTCATGTAGTCTAATCACCCCCTCTAGACATACTTCAAGGTCCTACAGTAATGGGCTAGCTGAGTGCTGAAGCTATGTGATGTTGTACTCTGATGTATTTCAATTATGAAATCCTGCTTCCTTAATATGGAAATGGAATATATTGTGTGCTTAATACGAAATGACAATTAGATTAATAAATGGATCATTAATAAAAGGGAAATTAGCCTGCTAATTGGGTTTTTCTATTGCAAACAATTACCGAGAAAACACCGTGGGCGATGACCTCAGGCAATGCACATAGTTTCTAGGAATAAACCATGTTGGATCAGTAAACAATCACACATGACATCCTCTTGAAAACTATTAGCGTTAGGCCACCTTGCGCAAATGTTTACCACATAAAAAGTGTTTGTGATGGACAACCTTTGCCACAGAGTTTCTTCTATGCACCGTGTGTGATGCATTCAATAACGCAAATGATAAAATTGTTAATATCGTGTGCAATGGCAACGCTATCACAAATGATTTAATGGGGAAAATTGTGTGAGATGTAGCTGTGAATGGAAACGTTTTCCTTGGAGAGACTCTGTGGGATGTATATATGAACGGAAACATAGTTCTTGGATTAACTGTGTGGGATGTACACACTAACGGAAACGTATTCCTTGGATTGACTATGTGGAATGTACATATGAACGAAAATGTTTAGCGGGGACTGACTGTATGGGATGTGCTTACGACCAAAAACGATTTCGCCTGTATAATTGTATTTTTAGCACAACTGTATGTATAACCGTATTTTGATTGCTCTTCAGTCGCACACGACCTCATTTTGCCAAGCATGTGTGCTAGGAGGGCATATCCCAGACATTTCTGGGTCATGTGGGAAGGACCCCCCTATCACAGTCACTCACTAGGCGACGATTCAGAATGCTGTCGCAGAAAGGGGTTAAAAACTGTTTGTATAGCACCTCGCTGTACTAGTGTGTATTCACTAAGTCCTAATGTTTTGTTCCGGTTCTCTATTAAAAGGAGGCCTTAATATCCCTTAGTTTCCTTATGGATCCCGCTGCCACGGGAGGGTAGGACAAAAGATGTCATGCAAGTTCTTTTCCATAAGCACGAATGACTATATACGGAATACATGCCTACATTACATCGATGAATTGGAGCTAGTTCTATTTCACCCTAGGTTATAGCTATTGCATGATGAATGCCATCCGACATAATTATCCATCACTAATCCAATGCCTACAAGCTTTTCACATATTGATCTTTGCTAAGTTGATTTCTCCGCACTGTTGTTACAATCACTACAAAACTGTTACTACTATTGTTACCACTGTTACCGTTACTTCCATACTACTTTACTACTAAAAACTTTGCTGCAGATATAGTCTTTCAGGTGTGGTTGAATTGACAACTCAACTGCTAATACTCGTGAATATTCTTTGGCTCCCCTTGTGTTGAATCAATAAATTTGGGCTGAATACTCTAACCTCAAAAACCATTGTGATCCCCTATATTTGTGGGTTATCAATTCCGTACATATATACAAGAGATAATTAGATTTATGCCCCTAGTTGTGTCCCACTCGTCTGTTTTACCCCTAATTCCCAAAAGTCACCGGTTCTGTCCAAGTCACTTCGCTCCTCTTATGCTTTTGCCCTTTGACCGTTTGACCGTCAGTTTGAAAACTTCATAACTAATTCATACTAAATCAGAAAAACACAAATAAGATACCAAAATGTTTAGAAAACATCACCTATATGTCACTGTCATTTGCATTCATGAAAAAAGTGTTGGAAAGTGCACATCCGAGTTTTAGCTCTTTTGATACCACCATGAATAGTAAACTCTAAAAAAATTCAAAAAAAATTCAAAAACCATATGGTGGCAAAGAAAGTGCTTGCCAAGTTTCATTAGGGCACGACATTCATGGAAGTCGTGGCAAAAAAATAATCCATTTTGGACTGCTGATTGTTTTTTTGCCGCAACACCCACGAATGTTATTCCCTGATGAAACTTGGCAGGCACTTAAAACATTTGTCATTCTTTGCCACCAATTTTTTTGAACTTTTATAGATTTTACTCGGATGGGCACTTTCCAACACTTTTTTCATGAATACAAATGACACTGACATATAGGTGATGTTTTTCTGAACATTTTGGTATCTTATTTGCATTTTTCTGATTTAGTATGAATTAGTTATGAAGTTTCAAACTGACGGTCAAACGGTCAAAGGGCAAAAGCATAAGGGGAGCAAAGTGACTTGGACAAAACCGGTGACTTTTGGGAATTAGGGGTAAAACAGACGAGTGGGACACAACTAGGGGCATAAATCTAATTATCCCTATATACAAGTAGTTTTACAACACCATTAGGTTTAACTATTGGCCAGAAATTGAACAATTGAACTAGGCATAATCTGGGATGTGATGTACCTGCTCGTTGCACATGCTGCTATTGCAAGCTGCGACTGTCCGTTTGCGCAAGCTTGATGCCATGCACTTGTTGTCGCCGCTGCCTCCCACGTAGGCTACCCCTAGGTTTGTATCTTCATTTTCTTGTCCTTCCATTTACTTGAAGCCCGGCGACCAGCATCCAACGTGGGCGCGAGGAAGACCACTGTCGGTCTGTCCAGCGGCGGCTAGGTTAGAACCGAACCAGACTGGAGGCTGGAGCGAACGAATTGGGGATTTTTCCTGCTGTTGATCGATATGAGAGGTGCTCGTTTGGGCTTTGAGCCTGCTATAGGGCCTGCCTTGCACTTACATTACTGGCCCATCCAAATTGATACGTTTTTCTTCATTTTTTTACATTGCCTGATCGTGCGCTAGGACAAACAAAACTAGCATGGGCCAACCTGGATGACTCAAACTAGGTGCACACTTTCCAGCCACCCGATGCGGCCGCCCATACCAGCCCCTACGATGGCGCCACCCCTTATTCCATGTATGATTGGGGCAGTGAATAATATTCCAGTGGCACTTTTGATTTACCCACAGAATGGTTCAATTGCTTGTTTCTATGAACTAAGTTGGCCAATAATGAGAAGGATGCCAGTCTTTTCATCCTATTGTAGATTGCTTAGATCTCGATACGCCAAATATAATCATGTGAGATATATAGTAAAAGCCAGTGTAATGTGTGTTGCTACAACTAGTCTGACAACCCGTCCTCATATAACATAGCATGCACCATCTTATCAGATTAACCATTCGACTTACGAATGCAGTGTGGGAAGAAAGGAGTATTGGGACTGGGTATCCAAGCAAGTGATGCCATGGACTCCTTCATAGAACCTTGTAAGTAAAAAAGAAGTTGCAGTGTGCCTATACAAAGAGCTAGCATAAGTTTAGTTACCTGCTTCTTGGAATTTTAGTTAGCCACTGATTACAAAATTGTTCAATTACCTTGCTTGGCTTAATTTAGTTTGCTACTCATTACATAGTGACAAATCCTGTTAATCCTATTATAGATGGCACCCATCTATGTGTTTAGTACTTACTATTTGTAGAATTACCTGTTTGCCTGAACTTAAATAGCTACTTAAGCACGTAGATTCATGTGTAATTTACCTTGTGATATCTACTTATAGGGTGCATCAAAATTCATATGTAATTTACCTTGTGATACCCTGTCTGTTTAAATGGTTTGCTGTTATGACTTCTAGCACTAGTAATGTTTGCATGTTCATCAACATACAATTGTCAGGTTTATATGAGGGACAACATCTTTTTAACTTATATATATGTGTGTGTCAGAACCATTTTGCTTACATCAAAGAAATTTACAGATGCCTGTGTTGCTAGTAAATGGTACCGACTTGTTACTTTAGTACGTTGCCAAGAACTTGTTAGTTTTACTAGTTCATGTGTAATTAAATATGTTGCCAAAACTAGTTAGTTTTACTAGTTTGATGTTAGTTTCTTATGGCTCTTGCAACACTTTATTTATGATTGCTAACTTTCAAGTTTTCATGATCCAACTGAAACTCCAATGGCACAACATGTATGTTGTGAAAAACTTGCTTGTTTAACTGGTTTGCTGCTGTAACTTATTGCTCTAATCATGTTACCAACTTCAACTTTTCAGGATCCAATTGGAACTCTAGTTACATAGCAGGTACATTTTAAAAAACTTATTTGTGTAACAGGTTTGCTATTATAATTGTTGCTCTAATCAAGTTACTGACTATTCAACTTTTCAGGATCCAAGAGAAACTCCAATGTCACAAGAGGTGAATTTTGCAAAACTTGTTTGTTTAACTGCTTTGCTGCTGCAACCGGTTGCTCTAATGAAGTTACTGGCTACTCAACTTTTTAGGATCCAAGAGAAACTCCAATGCCATGATAACCCACAAGTATATGGGGTCAATTGTAGCCTTTTCGATAAGTAAGAGTGTTGAACCCAACGAGGAGCAGAAGGAAATGACAAGTGGTTTTCAGCAAGGTATGTCTGCAAGTGCTAAAATTGTGAGTAGCGAAATAGTATGATAGCAGGATAATTCGAAAGAGCAAGTAACAATAGTAGTAACAAAAGTGCAGCAAGGTAGCCCAATCCTTTTGAGGCTAAGGACAAGCCAAAACGGTTTCTTATGATAAGCAAAGTGTTCTTGAGGGTACACGGGAATTTCATCTAGTCACTTTCATCATGTTGGCTTAATTCGTGTTCGGTACTTTGATAATTTGATATGTGGGTGGACCGGTGCTTAGGTGCTATTCTTACTTGAACAAACATCCTACTTATGATTAACCCTCTCGCAAGCGTCCACAACTATGAGAAAAGTATTAAGAATAAATTCTAACCATAGCATTAAACTTTTGGATCCAATCGGTCCCTTACGGAATAGCGCATAAACTGGGGTTTAAGCTTCTATCACTCTCGCAACCCACCATCTAATAACTAATCCCCAAATATGGTGAAGTGTCATGTAGTCGACGTTCACATGACCCCACTAAGAGAATGGCAACATACATATCATCAAAATATCGAACCCATATCAAGTTCACATGATTACTTGCAACATGATTTCTCCCATGACCTCAAGAACGAAAGTAACTACTCACAAATGATAATCTTCCACCAAGATCAGAGGGGTATTAAATAGAATAATGGATCTGAACATATAATCTTCCACCAAATAAACCACATAGAAATCAACTACAAGATGTAATCAACACTACTAGTCACCCACGAGCACCAATCTATAGTTTTGATACAAAGATTGAACACAAGAGATGAACTAGGGTTTGAGAGGAGTTGGTGTTGTGAAGATGTTGATTAATATAGTCCTTCCCAAGATGGGAGAGTTGTTGGTGATGATGATGATGATGATTTCCCCCTCCGGGAGGGAAGGGCAAAAGTGCTCCTTGCTACCTCTTGAGCACTGCGTTGGATTTCCCCGACGAGGAGAGGCTGATGCAATAAAGTAGTGTAAGTATTTCCCTCAGTTTTTGAGAACCAAGGTATCAATCCAGTAGGAGACCACGCACAAGTCCCTCATACCTACACAAAACGATAGCAACTCGCAACCAACGCTTAGGGGTTGTCAATCCCTTCACGGTCACTTACGAGAGTGAGATCTGATAGAGATAATATTTTTGGTATTTTTGATAGATAGATGCAAAGTAAAAAGTAAAGGCAAAATAAAAACAAAGAAAGTAAATAAAGTGATATATATTGATATGATGAGAATAGACCCGGGGGCCATAGGTTTCACTAGTGGCTTCTCTCAAGAGCATAAGTATTCTACAGTGGGTGCACAAATGACTGTTGAGCAATTGACAGAACTGAGCATAGTTATGAGTATATCCAGGCAATGATCATGTATATAGGCATCACGTCAAAAACAAGTAGATCGAAATGATTCTGCATCTACTACTATTAGTCCACTCATTGACTTCTATCCAGCATGCATTTAGAGTATTAAAAACAGAGTAACGCCGTAAGCAAGATGATATGATGTAGATGGATAAATTCATTCAATATGATAAAAAACCCATCTTGTTATCCTCGATGGAAACAACACAATACGTGCCTTGCAACTCTTTTTGTCACTGAGTAAGGACAACGCAAGATTGAACCCAAAGCTAAGCACTTCTCCCATTGCAAGAACTACCAATCTAGTTGGCCAAACCAAAAAGATAATTCGAAGAGACTTGCAAAGATAACTCAATCATACATAAAAGAATTCAGAGAAGAATCAAATATTTTCCATAGATAATACTGGATCATAAACCCACAATTCATCGGTCTCAACAAACACACCGCAAAAGAAGATTACATCGAATAGATCTCCACGAGAGAGGGGAAGATCATTGTATTGAGATCCAAAAAGAGAGAAGAAGCCATCTAGCTACTAGCTATGGACCCGAAGGTCTGAAGTAAACTACTCACACTTCATCGGAGGGGCTATGGTGATGATGTAGAAGCCCTCCATGGTGGATGCCCCCTCTGGCGGAGCTCCGGAACAGGCCCCAAGATGGGATCTCATGGATACAGAAGGTTGCGGCGGTGGAATTAGGTTTTTGGCTCCTGTTCTGATCGTTCGGGGATACGTAGGTATACATAGGAGGAAGGAGTACGTCGGTGGAGCTCCGAGGGGCCCACGAGGTAGGGGGCGCGCCCAGGGGGGCACCCTCCACCCTCGTGACCTCCTCGGAAGCTTCTTGGAGTAGGGTCCAAGTCTCCTGGATCACGTTCGGTTGGAAAATCATGATCCCAAAGGTTTCATTCCGTTTGGACTCCGTTTAATATCCTGTTTCTTCGAAATACTGAAAAAGGCAAAAAACAACAATTCTGGGCTGGGCCTCCGATTAATAGGTTAGTCCCAAAAGTAATATAAAAGTGGAAAATAAAGCCCAATATAGTCCAAAACAACAGATAAAGTAGCATGGAGCAATCAAAAATTATAGGTACGTTGGAGACATATCAGGCATCCCCAAGCTTAATTCCTGCTCGTCCTCGAGTAGGTAAATGATAAAAAAGAATTTTTGATGCGGAGTGATACTTTGGCATAATTTCAATGTAAATCTTCTTAATTGTGATATGAATATTCAGATCCGAAAGATTCAAGACAAAAGTTCATATTGACACAAAAAATAATAATACTTCAAGCATACTAATCAAAGCAATCATGTCTTCTCAAAATAACATGGCAAAAGAAAGTTATCCCTACAAATTCATATAGTCTGGCTATGCTCCATCTTCCCCACACACAATATTTAAATCATGCACAACCCCGATGACAAGCCAAGCAATTGTTTCATACTTATGACATTCTCAAAACTTTTTCAATCTTCACGCAATACATGAGCGTGAGCCATGGATATAGCACTATAGGTGGAATAGAAGGGTGGTTGTGGAGAAGACAAAAAGAGGGAAGATAGTCTCACATCAACTAGGCGTATCAACGGGCTATGGAGATGCCCATCAATAGATATCAATGTGAGTGAGTAGGGATTGCCATGCAACGGATGCACTAGAGCTATAAGTATATGAAAGCTCTATAAAAGAAACTAAGTGGGTGTGCATCAACTTGCTTGCTCACGAAGACCTAGGGCATTTTGAGGAAGCCCATCATTGGAATATACAAGCCAAGTTCTATAATGAAAAATTCCCACTAGTATATGAAAGTGGCAAAATAAGAGACTCTATATCATGAAGATCTTGGTGCTACTTTGAAGCACAAGTGTGGTAAAAGAATAGTAGCATTGTCCCTTCTCTCTTTTTCTCTCATTTATTTTATTTTTTTTAGTTGGGCATTTCTCCTATTTTTTGGCCTTTTTTTTGTAAAGTCCGGAGTCTCATCCCGACTTATGGGGGAATCATAGTCTCCATCATCCTTTCCTCACTTGGGACAATGCTCTAATAATGATGATCATCACACTTTTATTTTTCTTACAACTCAACAATTACAACTCGATACTTAGAACAAAGTGTGACTCTATATGAATGCCTCCGGTGGTGTACCGGGATATGCAATGAATCATGAGTGACATGTATGAAAGAATTATGAATGGTGGCTTTGCCGCAAATACAATGTCAACTACATGATCATGCTAGCAGTATGACAATGATGGAGCGTGTCATAATAAACGGAACGGTGGAAAGTTGGATGCCAATATATCTCGGAATGGCTATGGAAATGCCATGATAGGTAGGTATGGTGGCTGTTTTGAGGAAGGTATATGGTGGGTGTATGATACCGGCGAAAAGTGCGCGGTATTAGAGAGGCTAGCAAAGGTGGAAGGATGGAAAAAGTGCGTATAATCCATGGACTCAACATTAGTCATAAAGAACTCATATACTTATTGCAAAAATCTAGAAGTTATCAAAGAAAAGTATTACGCGCATGCTCCTAGGGGGATAGATTGGTAGGAAAAGACCATGGCTCGTCCCCGACTTCCACTCATAAGGAAGACAATCAATAAATAAATCATGGTCCGAGTTCATCACATAACGGTTCACCATACGTGCATGCTACGGGAATCACAAACTTCAACACAAGTATTCTTTGAATTCACAACTACTTTAACTAGCATGACTCTAATATCACCATCTTCATATCTCAAAACAATTATCAAGCATCAAACTTATCTTAGTATTCAACGCACTCAAAAGAAAGGTTCACATATCTTGAACACCAAGTATATTAACATTAAGCGAATTACCATGCTAATAAAGACTCTCAAAATAATCTAAGTGAAGCATGAGAGATCAAATAGTTTCTTTAAAACAAATCCACCACCGTGATCTAAAAGATCTAAGTGAAGTACTAGAGAAAAATTATCGCACTCAAAAGATATAAGTGAAGCACTATGAGCAAAACTATCAAGCTCAAAAGATATAAGTGAAGCACATAGAGTATTCTAACAAATTCCAATTCATGTATGGCTCTCTCAAAAGATGTGTGCCGCAAGGATGATTGTGGTAGACCAACAAGCAAAGACACAAATAATAGAAGACGCTCCAAGCAAAACACATATCATGTTAGTGAATAAAAATATAGCTCCAAGTAAATTACCGATGGAAGTGGACGAAAGAGGGGATGCCTTCCGGGGAATCCCCAAGCTTTGAATTTTTGGTGTCCTTGGATTATCTTGGGGTACCATGGGCATCCCCAATCTTAGGCTCTTGCCACTCCTTGTTCCATAATCCATCAAAAGAATTCACCCAAAGCTTGAAAACTTCACAACACAAAACTCAACAGAAATCTCGTGAGCTCCGTTAGAGAAAGAAAACAAAAGACTACTTCAAGGTACTGTAATGAACTCATTCTTTATTTACATTGGTGTTAAACCTACTGTATTCCAACTTCCTTATGGTTCATAGACTGAATTACTAGCCATAGATGTATTGAAATAAGCAAACAACACACGAAAAACAGAATCTGTCAAAAACAGAACAGTCTGTAGCAATCTGTAACTAACGCAAACTTCTGGAACTCTAAAAATTCTACCAAAATAGGAAGTCCTGGAAAATTTCTTTATTGATCAGCAGCAAAATGAATCAACGCAAAATCACGTTCCTGTGAATTAAAATAACTAAATTCGTGCGTGCAAAGTTTCTGTTTTTCAGCAGAATCAAATCAACTATCATCGTAGGTTATCCTATAGGTCCTACTTGGCACAAACACTAATTAAAACATAAAACCACATCCAAACAGAAGGTAGATAGATTATTTATTCCTAAACAGAAGCAAAAACAAAAAACAAAAAATAAAATTGGCTTGCCTCCCAACAAGCGCTATCGTTTAACGCCCTTAGCTAGGCATAAAAGCAAGGATAGATCTAGGTATTGCCATCTTTGGTAGGCAATCCATAATTGGCTCTCATGATAGATTCATATGGTAATTTTATTTTCTTTCTAGGGAAGTGTTCCATAGCCTTCTTTAAGGGAAATTGAAATCTAATATTCCCTTCCTTCATATCAATAATTGCACCAATCGTTCTAAGGAAAGGTCTACCAAGAATAATAGGACATGAAGGATTGCAATCTATATCAAGAACCATAAAATCTACGGGCACATAATTCCTATTTGCAACAATAAGAACATATTAATTCTTCCCATAGGTTTTTTAATAGTGGAATCCGCAAGATGCAAGTTTAGAGAGCAATCATCAAAATCACGGAAATCTAGCAAATCACATAAAGTTTTGGGGATAGTAGAGACACTAGCACCCAAATCACACAAAGCATGAAACTCAAAATCTTAAATTTTAATTTTAATAGTAGGTTCCCACTCATCATAGAGTTTTCTAGGGATAGAAACTTTCAACTCAAGTTTTTCTTCATAAGATTGCATCAAGGCATCAACAATGTGTTCGGTAAAAGCCTTATTTTGACTATAAGCATGAGGAGAATCTAGCACGGATTGCAACAAGGAAATACAACCAATCAAAGAGCAATTTTCATAATTAAATTCCTTGATATCCAAAATAGTGGGTTTAGCAACATCATCGTTTTTTTATTTCAATCCCACTTACATCAATTTCATCATCAAGATCTAGAAACTCCGAATTCTTAGAACGCCTTCTAGGTAAAGGAAGATAATCTTCAGATTCATCAAGATTCATATTGCAAAAAAAAGATTTAATGGGGGATACATCAATAACTTCTAGATCTTCATCTTGATTTTCATAGGGATTGAAAGAACATGCTTTAATAAAGGCATCTTTGGAAGCACGCATCCTAGCGGTTCTTTCCTTGCACTCACCAATGGAAATTCTCATGGCTTTGAGAGACTCATTGATATCATGCTTAGGAGGAATAGATCTAAGCTTTAATGAATCAATTTCAAGAGAAATTCTATCAACGTTCCTAGCCAAATCATCAACTTTAAGCAATTTCTCTTCAAGCAAAGCATTAAAATTCTTTTGTGAATTCATAAACTCTTTAACACTACTCTCAAATTCAGAGGGCATCTTATTAAAATTTCCATAAGAGTTATTGTAGGAATTTCCATAATTATTAGAAGGATTGCTACGATAAGGCCTAGGATTAAAATTTCCTGTATAAGCGTTGTTTCCAAAACTGTTCCTACCAACAAAATTCACATCCATAGATTCATTATTATTCTCAAGCAAAGTAGATAAAGGCATATCATTGGGATCAAGAGGAGTATTTTTAGGAGCAAACATCTTCATAAGTTCATCCATCTTTTCACTCAAAACATTGATTTCTTCTATAACATGCACTTTTTTACTAGAAGATCTTTCGGTGTGCCATTGAGAATAATTAGCCATAATATTTTCAAGCAATTTGGTAGCATCCCCTAACGTAATTTCCATAAAAGATCCTCCCGCCGAATCTAAAAGATTTCTAGAAGCAAAATTCAATCCGACATAAAAATTTTGTATGATCATCCATAAATTCAAACCATGAGTAGGGCAATTGCGAAGCATTAATTTCATTATTTCCCAAGATTGGGCAACATGCTCATGATCAAGTTGTTTAAAATTCATGATATCGTTCCTAAGAGTGATTATCTTAGCGGGAGGAAAATACTTAGAGATAAAAGCATCTTTGCACTTATTCCAAGAATCAATACTATTTTTAGGCAAAGACAAAAACCAAACTTTAGCACGATCTCTAAGTGAAAATGGAAATAACTTCAATTTGACAATATTGTTATCCGTATCTTTCTTCTTTTGCATATCACACAAATCAACAAAATTGTTTAGATGAGTAGCGGCATCTTCACTAGGAAGGCCGGCAAATTGATCTTTCATAACAAGATTCAACAAAGCGGTATTGATTTCACAAGACTCATAATTATTAAGAGGAGCAATCGGAGTACTAAGGAGATCATTATTATTGGTATTCGAGAAATCACACAATTTGGTATTATCCTGTGCCATGGCAACAAGTAATCCAACACATAAGCAAACAGAAAGGCGACGGGAAAAAGGCAAACGAGAAAGAGAGAAGGAGGTTGGGAAAGAGAGGGCAAATAAAACGGCAAGGGTGAAGTGGGGGAGAGGAAAACGAGAGGCAAATGGCAAATAATGTAGTGCGAGAGATAGGGATTGCGATGGGTACTTGGTATGGTTGACTTGCTTGCGTGAGCCTCCCCGGCAACGGCGCCAGAAATTCTTCTTGCTACCTCTTGAGCACTGCGTTGGATTTCCCCGAAGAGGAGAGGATGATGCACTAAAGTAGCGTAAGTATTTCCCTCAGTTTTTGAGAACCAAGGTATCAATCCAGTAGGAGACCACGCACAAGTCCCTCGTACCTACACAAAACGATAGCAACTCGCAACCAACGCTTAGGGGTGGTCAATCCCTTCACGGTCACTTACGAGAGTGAGATCTGATAGAGATAATATTTTTGGTATTTTTGATAGATAGATGCAAAGTAAAAAGTAAAGGCAAAATAAAAACAAAGCAAGTAAATAAAGTGATATAGATTGATATGATGAGAATAGACCCGGGGGCCATAGGTTTCACTAGTGGCTTCTCTCAAGAGCATAAGTATTCTACGGTGGGTGTACAAATTACTGCTGAGCAATTGACAGAATTGAGCATAGTTATGAGTATATCTAGGCAATGATCATGTATATAGGCATCACGTCCAAAACAAGTAGATCGAAACGATTCTGCATCTACTACTATTACTCCACTCATTGACCGCTATCCAGCATGCATCTAGAGTATTAAAAACAGAGTAACGCCGTAAGCAAGATGACATGATGTAGATGGATAAATTCATGCAATATGATAAAAAACCCATCTTGTTATCCTCGATGGAAACAACACAATACGTGACTTGAAACTCTTTTTGTCACTAAGTAAGGACAACGCAAGATTGAACCCAAAGCTAAGCACTTCTCCCATTGCAAGAACTACCAATCTAGTTGGCCAAACCAAAAAGATAATTCGAAGAGACTTGCAAAGATAACTCAATCATACATAAAAGAATTCAGAGAAGAATCAAATATTTTCCATAGATAATACTTTATCATAAACCCACAATTCATCGGTCTCAACAAACACAACGCAAAATAAGATTACAACGAATAGATCTCCACGAGAGAGGGGGAGATCATTGTATTGAGATCTAAACAGAGAGAAGAAGCCATCTAGCTACTAGCTGTGGACCCGAAGGTCTGAAGTAAACTACTCACACTTCATCGGAGGGGCTATGGTGATGATGTAGAAGCCCTCCATGGTGGATGCCCCCTCCGGCGGAGCTCCAGAACAGGCCCCAAGATGGGATCTCGTGGATACAAAAGGTTGCGGTGGTGAAATTAGGTTTTTGGCTCCTGTTCTGATCGTTCGGGGATACGTAGGTATATATAGGAGGAAGGAGTACGTCCATGGAACTCCGAGGGGCCCACGAGGTAGGGGGCGCACAGGGGGGGGGGCGCCCTCCACCCTCGTGACATCCTCGGAAGCTTCTTGGAGTAGGGTCCAAGTCTCCTGGATCACGTTCGGTTGGAAAATCACGATCCCGAAGGTTTCATTCCGTTTGGACTCCGTTTGATATTTTGTTTCTTCGAAATACTGAAAAAGGCAAAACATAGCAATTCTGGGCTGGGCCTCCGGTTAATAGGTTAGTCCCAAAAGTAATGTAAAAGTGGAAAATAAAGCCCAATATAGTCCAAAACAGTAGATAAAGTAGCATGGAGCAATCAAAAATTATAGATACATTGGAGACGTATCACTCCTACCCAAGTTCCGCCTCGAGGCGGTGGCGCTTCGTCCAGAATGTCCTCCTCTGATTTTTTTTCTAGTTCAAAATGACTTATATACCAGAAGATGGGCACCGGAGGTGGGCCGAGGAGGGCAGCACCCACCAGGGCGCGCCTGGGCCTCCTGGCGCGCCCAGGTGGGTTGTGCCCACCTGGTGGCCCTCCTCTGGTACTTATTTTCTCCAATATCTATTAAATATTCCATAAAAAATCCTCGGGGAGTTTCATCTCATTTGGAGTTGTGCAGAATAGGTAGCTTGACGTAGCTTTTTCAGGTCCAGATTTCCAGCTGCCAAAATTCTCCCCCTTGGTGCATACCTTGCATATTATGAGAGAAAAGGCATTATAATTACTCCAGAAAGCATTAATATACAATTAAACAACATAAATAATAGTAGGAAAACATGATGCGAAATGGACGTATCATGCCACTACAGGTACCTTTTGCAAAACTCTGTTTGTTTAACTGTTTTGCTGTCGCAACTGGTTGCCATGATTTAATTACTTATATTTTTCAGCATCCAATTGAAACACTTTAATTCCTTGTTTATTTAATTGTGTTGTTGCTCTAACTCCCAGTTGAGATGTTTTGCTAACTTCAACTTTTCCGAATCCAATCAGAATTATAATGGCAAAACAGGTTAGCCAAAGATCAAAGAGCGAGGTCCCCATGGACGTTGGATCATCCCAGAGCAGTGGCACATGCCCAACTGTGCATCATGAATTGCCAACTGTTGAAGCTCTAGAGGCTAAACTATTGGTAGAAAGAGAGTCTGCTTTTGCACTTATAGATGAAATTGACATGTTGAGGAAGCAAACAGCACAGTCACAAGCAATACTCATGACAACCATAAAATATTTGGTGGATTTCAAAACAGAGCAAGCTGAGACTGACCACATTGTTCAGGTCCTAGAGGGAAAAAGGAAATTAAAATCCCACTTGGTAAATCATAGGTGAAATGTTTTTCCATCATTGAATAACCTTTGAGTTGTTTCACTACTCCAGGATGCTGCTAACGCGACACTACGATCAGAGACCCTTCGACGAAACTGTGTGCGATGCAATAACCGCAAACGGTGGTGTAAAAACCGTCAAAAAGGTGGAAAGCGTTTGCGATGACGGATGCATCAAACACAGTTCAGAGTTCGATTGTGTGTGCAATGAAGGGCATATTATTCAGTTCAATTAACTGTTTGCGATGTGGAGGAACAAAATAAATGGGCTACCAGATGAAGGTGTGTGCGATATACAACAAACGGTTCACTCAGATGAATTATTTTGATTAGGCAACACAAAAGAAACGGTTAGCCAGATCAAGGTGTGTGCGATATACGGCATGCGGTTCACTGGGATGAACTATTTGCATTGAGACAAGACAACAGAAACAGTTCAATATAAAAAGATGTGTGTGATATGCGACAAACAGGTCTGTAATCAGAAATGTGTGTGAAGACCGATAATAACACAGATGATTGCTTCTAATAAGACGTATGTGATATGCTCTATCTACACAACATCTATTGGCCATTGGGGGATGGGCGATCATCCGGATACGCCGTAAGGATGCAAAGAGGCATCCTATATCAGCAAGGACTAGTTGTTCCACCAATAGATCATGTAAGAGAACTCTCAAGTTAAGTGTGCTCAAGCTAGAGCAGCCATCAGATGGGTGACTGGATGGGAAGTTGTGTTGATGTTAAATTAACTGATAGGATGGGTCATATCTGTCAAATTGAATAACCAATATGACCCATCCCATGAGTTAATTTAACCTCGAGGTCCTTGTTATTTATTTATTTATTATTTTTTAACACATGTTAAAGAAGGTCTACCGCATTACTTTTTGACAATGTGCGATACGTGGCATACAGTTGATCTATCTGACCTGTTTGTGATGGAATTAGCCGTATGTGTTGTGGGCAAACGCTTGTTAGTGTACAACCGTTTGCGATTGATGAATTCATCACCGATGGGTTCCCTAGTGTGGCCCGTGTTCATCTCATCATCATCTACTTCTTGTGCTAGCTCAATGTTCCTTATATGCTAAGTTTGCATTAATTGATGGCATTTTATGAACATGCCACCATTTCCAGCCATTTCCCCACCCGTTTCCCGCCACCCAGCGATATTGCGCATAAACCTAGGCGGTGTGCAACGCACGGAGGCAACAAGCGCAACCTGTAGCACATCCACCTTTTCCAAGCATGCCAACCCACCAAAGCGTCGCCTCTGCCATCAACCTCTGTCGAGGCCATGACACTCCCCGGCAACGCGATGGACGACACCGTGATGCACGTCATCATCAGGGTTGAGCAGACCCTTGGCGCATGGCGCTTCAGCACCGTGGATCAAGATAGGCATGTCAGCGCCGAGAGGCTGCAGCTCACCGCACAACATGATCAATGGCGCGCCACAGAGCAAGCTAGGTGCATCTGCGCTGATAGGCTGCGGCTCGCCACGCGGCGAGACCATTGGAGCGCCTCAGAGCGAGAGACATGGCGCGCCGCACAACAAAAGCTGATCCATTGGTGCTTGCCTGCTATCGATAGGGTGTAACAGCTGGGTACATGTCCCGTCAGTACCCCCATTCCTCGCTAGGAGTGGGCATAGGCCTTCTGCGACGTACTTGCACTAGAGGCCGGCCATGCCGTACTTGCACCGGACGCATGCCGTGCCGTTTGCATGGGTCGCGTCATTCGCCTTGTCCGCAGCCCGCTCGATGCCAACACGCTGGTCGGTAGGCTCGACTGCGTCCTAGGCCCAGGTGTCCACCTGGGTGCAGTAGGAACATGTACGTCGCATCCTTGAGCTGGTGATCTCCGATGAAATAGCCAACTTGGAGCTCGAGATCGCGCTCCAGATGTACCGCAAGCATGTTGACCGCTTGGACAAACACCTGCACGAGTTCAGGCAGAACCAAGAGCTACCGTAGGCAAGGGCTGCTGGTCATGGTCTCATGGACGCATTTTATTTTTTTGAGTCGTTTCGATGTGGATAGCTATGTATTCATAGCAATCATAGTATTTCTCTGTTTGTTGCTCTGTTTCAATGTGTGTACTCTGTTTTTCGTTCTTATATGTTCTGTTTCAATGTGTGTTTATACGCTTTCTATTCTGTATATGTGGATGATAACAGCTAGATTCAAATTAGTATACAATAACAGATAGAAAATGGAATTCATAATATATATTATTAATAGTTCATTAGTTCATCACAGAATATATATAATATCATCACATATATGTGATGATACTTAACTACTAGGTATAATGCATAAAATTGAAAACAAACAATACTAAAACTAATAATCCCTCCTGGGGGCAGTTTTCCTGCAGCCCCTCGCCAGCAGTTCCCTGGTGCGCGATGTCTTCCTAGCGTGGAGGCAATACTCTGCCTCCTCTGCCTCGCAGCGCTTGACGTACCGATCTGCCTCTTGCAGGCGGACGAGCACGAACGATCTTGTCATTTTATTGGGCGCCCACCGGAGCTCCTCATCAGTGGCACGCTGGAGCTTATCAGTCCACCTCCACGCATTGATGAGTCGCCTAGAAGCTTTGACCTTCCTCTCGAAGTACCCGTCTTCGTACAACTACTTTGCACGACAACGCGCCGGCCCCCAAAAGCTCCACCGCCTCCTTTTTCCAGGCGACATCATGGGCTTCACAGGCCGCCTGGTAACTGGCATCCTCCTCTGCCATCTCCTTCTTGAAAGCCACTTGCCTGGCTTTCTCAGCTGGCGGCAGTGACTTCCAAACACAAAGATCTTACTAGCCCCAAAACCAATCCAAAGTTGGGGGGTCCGGCGCAACCTCGTCCGGCGGCGCGTAGGGGTCCTCATCGCTGCTCTTTGAGTGAGCGTCCTCGGGGGGTGGCGACTCCTTGTCGGTGCATGGGCAGACCGGTAGCGCCATGGTAGAGATTTGAGAGAGAGAGAGAGAGAGAGAGAGAGAGAGCAAGGGGAGGATGTAGATGAGAATGCAGGCAGGACGACGTGAGCAAGGTAGTATTTATTGGCAGTCGGAATCTACACCGACGGGAACAGTACACACGCCGGTCGCCGGAATTTATGAGTATGGTAGTTTGAATTACACATTATTCCCACAGCAAAATCCGTGTGTGAACATAATAGCTCACGGGTTCCAATACAGAACCGTGTCTCATTAATAACCCCCGCCACTCACCTTCCAAACCTCGAGGCACGAAATAGAGTGCCAATCGTGTGGGGACCGGTTGTTTTCCCAGATTTTACATTTTCTTTTTTTGAACACCAGATATTTACATTGTTTGATGATTTTTTAACTCGACACAAGTACACAAATATGATTTTTCAAACCATTATGGTTAGCCATTGCATGTAAATGTAGTTCAAATTTGAATTACGGTCATTAAATGGCTAGAAAATCACTTAAATGTCTTTAAAAGGTCAAATGACCCCTGAAATTTTTCAAATTTTCACATGATAGTTGAATTAGTGCATGTTAAACATAGAAAAAAATAGATGGTCGTAAGAGGAAGCTATCTCCCACTCGTCATCAAACATGCATTGTTCCCTCTCGGAACCACGAGCCTTCTAGTGAGTTGCTCCGGCTTGTGAGGGGCGCGTGTCCAAATTTTTGTCAAACAGGCCAATTTTTTAGCCGCATCATCTTGGTGGCATGACATTACGTCAAGCACGCTTTCATGTTTTTCTGATCATTTTTAATTTTTTGGAATTAAAATGCCATGGCACTCCATGCATGTGTCCATGTCGTGAGACCAATATGTTTGAAAATTCCTTCTAATTTACTGCACATGGAATTAACTCGCACACAAGTACACAAATATGTTTTTTGTCCAACCGTTATGGTTAGCCATTGCATGTACATGTAGTTCTAATTTGAATTACGGTCATTAAATGGCTAGAAAATCATTTAAATGTCTTCAAAAGGTCAAATGACCATTGAAATTTTCCAAATTTTCACATGACAGTTGTATTAGTGCATGTTACACGTAGAAAAAATTTGAAGGTCATAAGAGGAAGCTATCTTCCGTTCGTCATCAAACATGCATTGTTCCCTCTCGGAACCACGAGCCTTCTAGTGAGTTGCTCTGGTTTATGAGGGTGCGTGTCCAAAATTTCGTCAAACAGGCCAATTTTTTACCACATCATCTTGGTGGCATGACACTACATCAAACAAGGTTTCATGTTTTTCTGATCATTTTTCAATTTTTTGGAATTAAAATGCCATGGCACTCCATGGGAGAGGGACGCGCTGTCGAGCAGAAGCCCTCGTCGCTGCCATTGAAGCACCAACACGCCCTCTCACCATGGTGAGTGTAAGAAGGGTACCAAGAAGAAAGCAGAGGAAGGAGGTGAATACGGGAAGGCACCATCCCTCTCCCTTTTTATAGAAGGGCAGGGCCGGGGCCTGGCCTCCCAACCCAAGGGTGGCCTCCCCGCTCGACCAATGCGGCCTCCTGAGGCACAGGGAATCAGGACCGACCCGTTGCTCCAATCAGCGACACCTGGTTTCCTGCCTCGGCGTTAATGCCCATGCCCTCCACATCCGCCGCTTGCCCTTTCTAAGGCATGGAGGACATGTGGCAAGCGAGCTAGAGGCATAAAGACAAGTGGGGCGACCGTTTTCCATCCCGTGATCATGGGGCGCGGCGCCATGCAGGCCACGACATGAGTCCACTTTGTAAATGAGTAGCGCCCCTGCGAATTCCTCTTTTTATGAGGGAGGCGCGGGCCGCCTCTTCACTATTCACTGCAAGGTGACGCAAGCGTGCTGCGACCGTCCCACGCACGACCCCCACGTCACGCACTCAACACGGATCGTGGGGAAGCGCAACCGACGAGAAGTTTACAGCGGTTAATCTCTGCCACGCATGCCCGCACACTGCTTTGGGCCTGGCGCTTATGTGTGGCCCAGGCCTGGGGGCTCCTATCGGTATACAAAAGTATGGGCTCCTCTGTACCCCTTACTTGTGCACGGGCAGTCGTAGCCACACCTGCGGCAAGGCTTGGCAGAGCAGCGGAAGGACAAGATACAAGACTACCAACACAGCATTCGAGCTAGTGAATTGAGAACAGAAGGCAAGCTAGGCGTCCCCCGGCAACAATCTTGCCGGGGTGGCTTGCGTGGCCCCAGCAAGCTCCTTGCCAGGGAAGCCCATGAAGCACTAGCAAGGCCATCACCCCTGAGGCTGAGAGCTATGACATCATCGACAATGTCAAAGCCAAGGCTCGGGTGCGCAAGCATAGTGACATGCAAATCCTTGTGAAGACTTGTGGCATGCGGGTCTACGTAAAGACCAGAAGATGAAGATCTCCGGCAAGACCCTTGCCGGGGATGACTGTGAGGGCCCGGCAAGACCCTTGCTGGGGACAATTACGGGGCCACAGCCAGGCCCGCTCCCGACAGGGTTTTTTGCCACCTCACGACCACTCCAGCGCAATGGCCAGCGTGCCAACTAAGCAGACGTCTGTGTGGCGGCATGCAGATCTTCATGGATGCTCTACTACCGCGCCAGCACAGCAGATGGCCAGCCAGCCTAGCATTGCATGCTTCGTCAGCCTGGACGCGTGTCAAGGCAAGGAGAGGCAGCGACGGAAGGGCAGGCTCCTGTTACCACCCCCGATAAAGTTAGAGGGCACATAGGCAGCGCATTAAATGCATTTGTCCTACGATGTCAATGATAAGCATGTGCACTGTAGATACTTTCCACCTCCTGTGTGACGCTGTGGCAACCCCTTCGACATATAAAAGGAGGCCCGAGGCGTACTGGGAGAGGATTTGGACTTTTTGGATTGGGCATGCACCGTAGCTAGTTCAAGAACTCAATAACACTAAATATACACCAAAAGCAGGACTAGGGTTTTACGCACCATTGCGGCCCGAACCTACTAAAAATCCCTCGCGCTGATCACTAGACCTGCTCTTTGCGCAGCTCTCTCCCTGCCAACCATAGAAGGGATCCTCGCGATCTCATAGGTGTCCTTTCCCCAACATATTTGGCGTGCCAGGTAGGGGGTAGAAGTTGTGAGAATCTGGTCTAGTAGTTAGTGCATCAGTTTCTTCATCGCCATGCCTCCGAAGAAGAAGACGATCACAACACTCGGTTCTTCTGGAGCCGGTCTTCCCGTGCCAGCGTGGACGGGCGACATGGCAGATGCCGGTGGCAGAGGAGACTATGATCATCCACGCCACCCTGATAATAGAATCCAGACGAGTGGCATCGTCCACAGCGACGACGATGATCCACCCACCGCCGCACCCAAGGATGGAGCCGTGCTGCCTACGGGCAGCGCGGCGACCTCCAAGGGTAGGAAGACGATCCCAGGTCATGCGCGACGAGCAGCGCTGCAACGTTGGCGACCCCTGGCGTCGTCGTGGCAAGAGCCCGCAGCGCCGTTCTCGAGATGCGCTGCGACGACATGTACAACAAGATGTTGTTGCAAAAGGGTGCACGGCCGCGGAACCATATTGAACTCCTTCTAACATAGTTAGAAGTCCGAGCTCCTCCCATTCCTCGTGCTTGTTGCTGCCGCCAATGTGAGTCGAAGCATTGGCACGAGAGCAGCTACTCCTCGACTTCCCTCCTGCTGCGGAGAAGAAAGAGGAGTGGAGGGGTGCTATCCAAAGCCTTATTGGCCACACCAACAGGGATGGCCACCAGGAGGCAAGTCCCTCGTGGCACCAGACCACAGAGCTAGCGCGCGTTGACAATGGAAGGGGTGGGGGCGCCGCAACCACGATGCACTCCCCTCCATCGTGGCAACAGCGGTCGCCAGCTTGTCGGGTTGACGCCCATGATAACGTGTCCACGATGTCGTCCGACCCACGAGCGCATCGCGACCAACGTCAAGTTCTTCGGGAACGGCTCAAGGAGGATGCCCGGACCACCATTGAGCGACGGCGGGAAGCACGCCACCAATTTGATAGGCGTGCAGGCCCCACTGCGTACAGGCCTGCGCCAGAGGATGCTGACAACTTGCCTTATGCAATAACCTGTCCAGCATTCACCCGTGGGTTGCGTCAGTTTGAGTGGCCCACAACCCGCACGTTCAAACCGGAGGTCCCGGAGAATTACGATGGCAAGAGCCATCCGTCCTAGTTCCTGAGAGTTTACACCATTGCGATGCAAACTGCCGGGGCTTGGGACGGCAAGGTGCTCACCAACTATTTCTCGTTGGTGATCAAGCCCAATGTCAGGTCATGGCTGATGCACCTACCAATAGATTCCATCTCCTCTTGGTCGGATCTGTGCCATGAGTTTGTTGGCGCCTTTACTGGAGGCCACGTAGCTCCTGCCCAAGCAAGTGATTTGCACGTCATCCCTCAGAGGGTCGGCGAATGCTTGCGCAAATACATACAAAGGTTCAACCATGTGCAGTACAACATCCCGATGTTCATCCCGCCGCTGTCATCAGTGTGTTCCATCAAAATGTGCGCAATCGCAAGATGCGTGAAGAGCTGGCGATGAACAAGGTTGCGGATGTTGCGAACTATATGTTCTGGCCGACAGGTGTGCCTGAGCTGACGAAGGGAGGAAGTACCCCAGCGAAGATGCCGATGCGGGAAGTGACTATGAACATGAAGACATCGTCACCCCGGCAAAGAAGGGCCGACGACGCAATAGGAAGCGTAAGGGCAAGACCGTGCTTGCCATCGAGAAATCTGGTGACCCCGACACCACTAAGAAGGCCATGGTTGACGACCCCGGCAAGGAGATTGCCGGGTGCGACGCCTGCCGAGCCTTGGTGGCTACCGGCAAGCTAGATGGCTTCGACAAGCAATATTGCAAGATTCACCGTACCAAGGGCCACGACCTCCAAAATTGCCGCCAAGTTCAGTAGTTGATGGAGAAGCAGAGGGCTGAGTACGAGAGACGGGACAAAGAGAAGGGCCAAGATGGCACTGATGGGTCCGGCAAGAAGCGTGGCGGCCGAGGAGGTCGCTGCAGCAAGGATAAATAACAAGAGAGGCCTGCGCGAGCCCACGACAAGGAAGAAGGAGATTATGATTGTGACAACGACGACGAGTCCACCGAGCACGAGTTTCAGAAGGCGACGGAGGTCATTTGTGTTGATGGAGGTGCCTCATTGCATTCTTCCCACCGCCAACTTAAACAGTGGGCGCGTGAGATTGATGCGATGGAACCGATGGTCGACACCCAGAAGCCACTGAAATGGTCCAACACGCCTATCATTTTTGATGCCGAGGATCAGCCTGATTGCACAACCGTAGTCGGGTGTTTGCCATTGTTGGTCTCAGCAACAATACGCAACCTCAAGGTGACGAAAATGCTTGTTGACGGTGGGGCCGGTATGAACTCGATCTCGCCCAACGTGATCAAGAGGTTGCAGATCCCTGATGAAGATATCGAAGAAACAGGTACATTCCAAGGGATCAACCCAGGGAGAAGCCAGCCTAAAGGGAAGGTCACGCTACCTGTCACGTTTTGGCGACCTGAACTACAGGATAGAGAAGATCGTTTTTTATGTCGCCGAGATCTCGTTGCCATATAATGGGATCCTTGGCCGTCCAGCACTGACAAAGTTCATGGCGGCGTCACACTATGTGTACAACAAGCTAAAGATGCCCGGCCCAATGAGCATCATCACCGTCAACTACGACAAGAGGGATGCGCTCATTTGTACCGATCAACTCTACCGAGATCTAGTTGCAGCATCCGCCGCCAAGACACTTGATCCTGCCACTGGGAAGAAGACTGGCAAAGCCTTGGTCGTCAGCAAGACTTCAACCACTGGCAAGACTCCTAGCCCCAGCAAGGACTCCCGCATCCACTCTGACAAACGCGCCTCTTCGAAGTGCTGTGTTCCCATTGAGCATGTGCCAGAGAGATCCACAGGCAAGAGCAAGAGATCCAAGGCAGCCCCACTAGAAAACAAGAAGGTACCTGTCAAGGAGGATGGCACGGGTAGAGCTTTTACCATAAGCTCCACCCTTGACAGCAAATAGGAAAGCGCGCTCGTCGCCTTCCTGCGGGTGAATGTCAATGTGTTTGCATGGCAAGCATCTGACATCCCTAGCGTTCCCAGGGAGGTGATTGAGCACCACCTTCCTGTCTGTCCCCATGCGCGGCCCGTCAAGCAGAAGGTCAGAAAGCAAGCTTTGGAGCGACAAGAGTTCGTCATCGAGGAGATCAAGAAGTTGGAAGCGGCGAGCTTGGTCAGAGGAGTGCTCCACCCAACGTGGTTGGCCAATCCAGTGGTAGTGCATAAGGCAAATGGGAAGTGGAGGTTGTGTATTGACTATACAGATATAAATAAAGCTTGCCCAAAGGATCATTTCCCTTTGCCACACATTGACTAGATAGTGGACTCCACTGTCGGGTGTGACCTGCTCTCATTTCTTGATGCCTACTCAGGATATCACCAGATCTTCATGGCGAAGGAAGATGAAGAAAAGACCACGTTCATCACCCCATGTGGTACGTACTGTTTTGTATGAATTCCTTTTGGGTTGAAAAGCACTGGTTTGACGTTCGCCCGAGCAGTCTAGATTGGTTTTGAGCCCCAGCTACATAGAAATATGGAAGCTTATATGGATGATATAGTGGTCAAAACCAAGGACAAGGCCACGCTCATGCAGGATCTGGAGGAAACATTTGCAAACTTGCGCAAGATCAACCTCAAGCTCAACCGTGAGAAGTGTGTGTTCGGCGTCCCATCCGGCAAACTTCTTGCGTTCTTTGTGTCTCAACACGGAATCGAAGCAAATCCTGACAAGATCAAAGCGATTGAGCAGATTGAGGCACCGAGACGAGTTAAGGACGTCCGTAGGCTCGCCGGTTGCATTGCTGCTTTGAGTAGGTTCATCTCCAAATCTGCTGAGCGCACCCTGCCTTTTTTCAAAGTTTCGAAAAAGGCGGGAACAATGAAATGGACTCTGGAATCGGAGGCAGCGCTGCAAGATTTGAAGAGGTACCTCTCCTCCACGCCAATACTAGTCATGCCTAAACCGCAAGAGCCGTTGCTGCTATATCTAGTGGCGACGAATCAAGTGGTCAGTGTTGCACTAGTGGCACAGAGAGAAGTTGAGGGAGAGGCAGCGGCAACGGCGAAGCCGTCAGATGATGGGCCGGAGCCTTCCCTGGTAGGGCCTTATGCCGACAAGGCAGAACCCGTGGCAATGCCCAGTCCCGGCAAGACAGAGTCTGCGCAAGTGAGCAAAGTGGAACAGAAGAAGAAGGTAATGCAGCACCCGGTTTATTTTGTCAACTCCCTGATACGTCTCCAACATATCTATAATTTTTGATTATTCCATGCTATTATAATATCTATTTTGGATGTTTAATGGGCTTTATTATACACTTTTATACTATTTTTGGGACTAACCTATTAACCGGAGGCCCAGTCCAAATTCCTGTTTTTTGCCTATTTCAGTGTTTCACAGAAAAGGAATATCAAATGGAGTCCAAACGGACTGAAACCTTCAGGACAGTCGTTTTTGGAACAAACGCAATCCACGAGACTTGGAGTGGACGTCAAGGAAGCAACAAGGCAGCCACGAGGCAGGGAGGCGCGCCCATGGGGGTAGGCGCGCCCCCACCCTCGTGGGCCCCTTGTGGCTCCCCTGACTGACTTCTTTCGCCTATATATACTCATATACCCTGAAAACATCAGAGAGCACCACGAAACCCTATTTCCACCGCCAAAACCTTCTGTACCCATGAGATCCCATCTTGGGGCCTTTTCCGGCGCTCCGCCGGAGGGGGAATCGATCACGGAGGGCTTCTACATCAACACCACAACCTCTCCGATGAAGTGTGAGTAGTTTACCTCAGACCTTCGGGTCCATAGTTATTAGCTAGATGGCTTCTTCTCTCTCTTTGCATCTCAATACAAAGTTCTCCCCGATCTTCTTGGAGATCTATTCGAATGTAATACTTTTTGCGGTGTGTTTGTCGAGATTCAATGAATTGTGGGTTTATGATCAAGATTATCTATGAACAGTATTTGAATCTCCTCTAAATTCTTTTATGTATGATTTGTTATCTTTGCAAGTCTCTTCGAATTATCAATTTGGTTTGGCCTACTAGATTGATCTTTCTTGCAATGGGAGAAGTGCTTAGCTTTGGGTTCAATCTTGCGGTGTCCTTTCCCAATGACAGCAGGGGCAACTAGGCACGTATTGTATTGTTGCCATCGAGGATAAAAAGATGGGGTTTATATCATATTGCTTGAGTTTATCCCTCTACATCATGTCATCTTGCCTAATGTGTTACTCTGTTCTTATGAACTTAATACTCTAGATGCATATTTTATAGCGGTCGATGTGTGGAGTAACAGTAGTAGATGCAGAATCGTTTCGGTCTACTTCTCGCGGACGTGATGCCTATATACATGATCATGCCAAGATATTCTCATAACTATGCACTTTTCTATCAATTGCTCGACAGTAATTTATTCACCCACCGTAATACTTATGCTATCTTGAGAGAAGCCACTAGTGAAACCTATGGCCACCGGGTCTATTTTCCATCATATAAGTTTCCAATCTATTTTTTGCAATCTTTACTTTCCAATCTATATCATAAAAATACAAAAAATATTTATCTTATTATCTCTATCAGATTTCACTTTTGCAAGTGGCCATGAAGGGATTGAGAACCCCTTTATCGCGTTGGTTGGAAGGTTCTTATTTGTTTGTGCAGGTACGAGGGATTTGAGTGTAGCCACCTACTGGATTGATACCTTGGTTCTCAAAAACTGAGGGAAATACTTACGCTACTTTGCTACATCACCCTTTCCTCTTCAAGGGAAAACCAACGCATGCTCAAGAGGTAGCAAGAAGGATTTCTGGAGCCGTTGCCGGGGAGTCTACGCACAAGTCAAGACATACCAAGTACCCATCACAAACTCTTATACCTCGCATTACATTATTTGCCATTTTCCTCTCGTTTTCCTCTCCCCCACTTCACCCTTGCCGTTTTATTCGCCCTCTTTTTCCCGTTTGCCTCTTTTTCGCTTGCTTCTTGTGTGCCTGTTTGCCCCGATGGCCTTGCCTAAAAACGTTGATCCTCACCTTAGAAGGTTGGAAGAAATCGAAAACAACGTTAGAAGCTTTATGACTTTACAATTTGAGCATAATAATTTCTTTAGAAACGAGCTTAAAGAACAAAAAAGCTTTATGGATTACATGAATACAGAGCTTGATGATATGTCTATGGAATTTTATGGTTTGAAATCTCAGTTTGCTCGTCTTGAAAACTTAATAGTCCAAATTTCGGATAAGCAGGCCACCTTAGTTAATAAGATGGCCGCCAAACTAGAAGGGTTAGAAGGAAATAGGGATGAAGATCTAAAAGTGATTGATGTGTCTCCTATTAAATCTTTGTTTTGCAATATGAATCTTGATAATGATAGGACTAGAGATGAGTCAACTTTAGTTAAGAGGCGTCCCAATGATTCGGAGTTTTTAGATCTTGATGCAAAAATTGGTAAAAGTGGGATTGAAGAGGTCAAAACTTTACATAGCAATGAACCTACTATTTTGGATTTCAAGGAATTTAATTATGATAATTGTTCTTTAATAGATTTATTTCCTTGTTGCAATCTGCCGGGGATGGCTGATCCATGAACACCTATGGGACCGGCGGGCCGAGTCCCTTTCGATTCGGTGAGGGCGGAGGTCGCACGAAGAGCGGATCGAGGCGAGGACACGCGGGCGGTTTACCCAGCTTCGGGCCGCACGGATGCGTAAAACCCTACTGCTGCTTGTCTGGTTGTATTGATTTCTTGCTCGGGAGCGATGGATGCTACCAGACCGAGCGTGAGGGTGTTCTTGGTGTTTCGGATCAGCTGGGTTTGAGCCGAACCTCCTCTACGTTGCGCCTGGGCCTCCTTTTATACTCTCAAGGGGTCACCGACAGGTGGCAACGTAGACTAGGAGGGTAAAAATGGAAAAGGATGCGGTAGGTGCAGCTACCGCTACTGTAGCCACAGTGTACCCTACCTAACTCTGATGGCAGGGGACAAAGTCATTGAATGCGCGTCTGAGTCGCCTAAACAGTGCAAAAAGTGACCGTTAGGAGCGCCACCGTTTGCCACGATGGCCTTCTCTTCATCTCCGCTTGCCACCGCGTATCCCTAGCTGCACAGGCTCCCGCCACGCGTCCCTGAGAAAGCCTCATGGCGACACGCGGGCGGGTGCGCTGGAGCGCGGGTACGGAGTGGCAGCGGTCCCCCGGCAAGTACCTTGTCGGGGTCGTCATCTTGTCGCGTCCGAAAGTTTGTCGCTCGTCGGACCTTGCCGGGATGCGTGGTGCATCGCGGCAAGTTCCTCGAAGTGCCGCGGTCGGCCTTCCCGGCAAGCTCCTCTTGCCGGGGCCTTGTCTCTTCCCGGCAAGCTCCTCTTGCCGGGGTCTTGTCTCTTCTCGGCAAGCTCCTCTTGCCGGGGTCTTGGTTTGAGTACTTTGTTCTTGAATGGCTCCAATGGAACCACGGAGGATCTTGGCGGTCACCCGGCAAGCCTTGCCATGGGGTGCTGCAACTGCCCGTGCACGAGTTCGGGATATTAGGGTACCCCTACTCTAGTACACCGACAGGAGCCCCCGGGCCTGGGCCACACACGGTGCCGAGCGCTGTTGGGCCAGGCCCAAAACAGTGCATGGGCACGCGCGGCCTAGGTCACGCCGCATATCTCCCCGCTTTCACCGCGCACACCCAGAACGGCACGCATCAAAACGTGGCGTCGTGGGTGACGTGGGCGGCGTGCGTGGGGCTAAGCCCCGCGAGCATGCGTCAGGTCATGATAAAGGGGACGGCGATCCATCCCGCGATTTTCGAGGCGTCCATCCCGCGATCACGGGATGGGGCGAGGCCGCCTCATCCGTCGCCTCGGTTCTGTATCCTCGCCACGTGGCTCCCATGCGCTTGGGAGCGCGGACGGTGGAAGTGGGAAACAGGGTCGTCGCGAGCAGAGGCAGCGGGTCGGTCCCATCTCCCTGCTCTTCCCGTGCCTTGATTCGCTGAGCAGGGCGGCTGAGCTCCCACCTCGCCCCTTTATAAGGAGCGGGAGGGGGGCACAGAAGCCCGTACTCTCTCATCTCCTTCTTCCTTCGGCTTCTGCTCCTCTTTCTCTCGTTCGCCATGGAGAAAGGGAACCCTGGCCCTTCATCAGTGGCGGCGAGGGTTGCCGCCAGACAGCGCACCTCTCCCTCTCTTGCGCCTGTGGTGGCAGAGCCAGCCATAAGGGGAAGAGGGAGGGGCGAGGTCGTGGACGAGGTCGAGGACGAGGTCGAGGCGCTCGGGGAAGAGGCGGACGGGGCGGCGCGCCAGCTTCGCCTCCGCCGGCGGCTCCTCCCACGGCGGTCCACATAGGGGACGACCCTTGAGAGTTCTTCGTCAGGCTGCGCCGGGCGCCTCGTCATTGCCTCCGGCTTCCAGCTCCGTTCGCGAGCGTGATGGAGCTGGACCCGCCCGAGACCTTGAGACTACACATGAGGGGCTGTGGAATCAGCGGCACGCGAGTCCGCGTTGTATTCCCAGCCCCTAATGTGATGTATCTCGATCGAGGGTGGAAGACGTTCACCCGCATCCACAGCCTGATGGAGGGGTTTACCCTCCATTTTAGGTTGGTGGAGGGCGATCTCCTCTCCGTCAAGGTCTTCGGGTGCTTCGGCACTCGGGCGAAGTGCTGCGTGGACAGCTCCTCCGATAGTGAAGGCTCCCCCTCGAGCGAGAGTGACGAGGAGGAGAGCGACAACGACGATGAGGGTAGCGGGCGGCGGAATGGCGGGTCCGACTAGGTGTCGGGCGCCGCCTCGTGCGGCACCGGTGACCCCATCATCCGTGTCGCCGGCTTCTTGAACTCCCCGGGGTCGTCTCCTTGGGCGGCTGGCATAGGGAGGCGGCGGAAGGGGAAGAGGGCTGGCGACAAGGCCGTCAGGTCGGAGTACGAGGGCGTGGTGCCCTCGACAGCGTGCTGACGTCCTGCCGCCCCGTCTTCGAGCCCCGCTTCCGACGCCGCCATCACCGTCCAGCCTTCGGACGGCCCCCGGCATGTTCTCTTGGTGTATTCTGGCACCCGTAGCTCGCCTCGACACCCCTTTTGCCCTTTTCGCCTCCTTGACCTACCTCCTGAAGAGAGGGACAGGAAAAGGATTACGGGCATCTTATCTTTTTAATTTGTAAGCCTTTGGGCCTTAGTTGCATCTAAAAACTTGTAATCCTCTCTTTCATGTTTTTCATCCTCTATGGACTGTACCTGAGTGGGATGTTTTTTTAATGAAAAGGGGATGCTTGCCGGGTTATTTGTCTCGCGGGTTGAACCCACGTCAAGGAGCAAATCCTTGGTATCCCTCGGACAGACATTTCATCTCCCGGCAACAGGCCCTGCCGCTTTCCCATGTTGCTCGACCTTTTCACGCCTTTGGCGGAGGCGGGAATGAGGTGGGTGCGGCCTCCTCGTTTCACCCCTTTGCTGCCGCGACTACGACCAAAACTTGGCCCCGGGAACGAGCCCCAAGGCCTAGAGTTGAGGGAGCACGGCAGTTTTCGGGAAGAAACGCGGCTTCGCATTCCCCAGTCTATAAGAGGATGCCTGAAGAGGGATGAAAGACTTATCTGATATCGCAGCCCCCGGCAACTCTGGCTCGCCATGGATGAATCTTGGTATCCGCAGCCCCCGGCAACTCTGGCTTGCCGGGGTCCAGGTGCCGGCGTGCCCTTCTTCTCCTTTTCGTCCTCAAGCGGTCTGGCCAGGATATGCGAGCCCTGCGGACGAAAGAAAAGCAAAGGGACGGACACTCGACCTCTAAGCTAGGGGTTAGCCGCTGTTAGGCACTATCAACCCTAACCAAGGACGAGACTCGACCTAGCATGCATGTTATGACCCCGGGGTACCAGCGCTTCATTTACTTGTGCTCAGGGTCTGCGCCTGGCTTTGTACAAAGGATTACATGCAACAGCGGCAAGACTTGTACAAAAAGGTGGTTGCCGGACAGGGTCCGACAACCGCGCCTTACGGGTAAAACTTACGAAGATGCTCGATGTTCCAGGAGTTGCTCACCGGAATGCCATCTTCGGTCTCAAGGCGGACAGTGCCAGGCCTTGTGACTCGCTTCACCTGGTAAGGGCCTTCCCACTTCGGCGTCAACTTGTTGGAATTCTTGGCCGACTGAACGCGTCGAAGAACAAGGTCGCCTTCCTCGAGACTCCTGGCATTGACTCTGCGGCTATGGTAGCGGCGTAGAGTTTGCTGGTAGCGAGCGGCTCGCACAGCAGCCTGGAGACGATCTTCCTCGAGGAGCAGCGCGTCATCTTGCCGCAGCTGCTCTTGCTCGAGCTCATCATAAGCGAGCACTCGAGGTGACCCGTATACGAGTTCCGTGGGGGTAACTGCCTCCGCTCCATAAACTAGAGCGAAGGGTGTCTGTCCAGTGGCTCGATTTGGCGTCGTCCTGATCGACCAAAGAACCACCGGTAGCTCCTCGATCCAGTTTCTTCCGCACTTGTGCAGCCTATCAAAAGTTCTGGTCTTGAGCCCGCGCAGCACTTCAGCGTTTGCCCTCTCCGCTTGACCGTTACTTCTCGGATGAGCAACCGAAGCGAAGCAGACCTTGGCGCCAAGATCTTGGACGTACTGCATAAAGGTGCGGCTCGTGAATTGTGTACCGTTGTCGGTGATTATCCTGTTAGGGATCCTGAAGCGGCAGACAATCGACCTGAAGAACTTGACGGCTGACTGTGCGGTCACCTTCCTCACTGGTTCCACTTCCGGCCACTTTGTGAACTTGTCGATTGCAACGTACAAGTACTCAAAGCCCCCGACAACTCGGGGAAAGGGGCCGAGGATGTCGAGCCCCCAGACCGAGAATGGGCAGGATAAAGGGATCGTCTGGAGAGCTTGAGCTCGCTGGTGTATCTGCTTGGAATGGAACTGGCACGCTTCACACTTGGTTACTTGTGCAGTTGCATCCTGGAGGGCTGTTGGCCAGAAGAAACATTGCCGGAATGCTTTGCCGACAAGTGCTCTTGCGCCAATGTGGTGACCACATATGCCTCCGTGTATCTCTGCCAACAGCTTCTGTCCGTCTTCCCGGTGAATACACTTCAATTTCACACCGTTGATTCTTCTTTTGTACAGTGTCTTGTCGACAAACTGGTACATACTTGACTGTCGGGCTACTCTTTCCGCTTCTTCTTGTTCTTCGGGAAGTTCTCCTGTCTGAAGGAAACGGACAATCTGCTGCGCCCATGTTGGAGCCTGCGGCTCGACAACAAGGACTAAAGGCAAATCTGCTGCTGCGGGAACATCCGCTTCTACGGCAAGAACCTGGGGTTCGGCCGGAGCGTGGTGTTCCCTGGCAAGCTTGCCGGAGCGAAACTTGTCGGGAGCGTCTGCTTCAACGGAACAAACCAAGAGGTTCGCCGGAGCAGGCTGCTCCTCAGCATTCTTGGCGTTGATCTCAGCTGCTACGGGGGCGTCCGCTTCTACGGCGAGAGGATGTGTCTCTGCCGGAGCTCGACGTTCCCCGACAAGCTTGCCGGGAGCTTCTGCTTCAACGGAACAAACCCTAGGGCTTGCCGGAGCATACTGCTCATCGGCGCCTTCGACGTTCATTTTAGGGACCTTCTTGGCGGCGGCTTCAGGGAGCTCTGCCGGCAAATAGTCACCAGAAATCAACTACCTTTTCTTGCTCTGTCCAGTTGATGGTGTCACGGACGGTTGAGTCAGCTTGAGCACAAAGATTCCTGGTTCCACAGGCAGCTTATGTGCGGCGCATTTTGACAGGCCATCAGCAATGGCGTTGTGAGCTCTTGGAATATGCTCCATTTGTAGGCCGTCAAAGCGCTCTTCTAGCTTTCTCACTTCGTCAACGTAAGCTTCCATCAACGGACTCTGATAATTCTTGTTTACTTGGCGGACGACAAGCTGTGAGTCACCCCTGACAATGAGCTTCTTGATCCCAAGGTCTGCCGCGATCCTGAGTCCGGCAAGCAATCCCTCATACTCTGCAGTATTGTTCGTTGCTTGCTCCTTGGGAAAGTGCATCTGAACTACGTACTTGAGGCGCTCTCCGGTGGGTGCGATAAGCAGCACGCCGGCACCGGCGCCTTGCAGCGAGAAGGCACCATCAAAGTACATCAACCATTCTTTGCTTGCCTCTTTGACGGGGATGCTCGTCTCTGGAGTTTCTTCATCTGGTGTTGGCGTCCACTCTGCTATGAATTCTGCCAATGCTCTGCTCTGTATAGTCGAGGTGCTCTCAAACTTGAGGCCAAAGCTTGACAGTTCTAGTGCCCACTCGACAATCCTGCCTGTTGCTTCTGGATTTTGCAGTATCCTCTTCAGCGGAAAGCGAGTGACAATTGTTATCTCATGTGCCTGGAAGTAATGGCACAACTTTCTCGAGGCCATGAGAAGGCCGAAAAGCAATTTCTGCACGCCAGAGTACCTTGACCTAGCCCCCTGTAGAAGGGAACTGACAAAGTAAACTGGGCGCTGCACCATTTTCTTCTGCACCTCCTTGCATGCCTGCGCAGACTCAACTTTGTCGGGGCCAGAGCTTGTCAGAGGAGCCCCCTGCTTGTCGCTGGATTCACTTGCCGCGGTCGCTGGCTCATCGTCCACCTCCCTCTCCGCTACTAACGCCGCACTAACCACTTGATTGGTTGCTGCTAGATACAGCAGCAACTTCTCTTGTGGCTTAGGTGCGACAAGTATTGGAGTGGAGGACAGGTACCTCTTCAAGTCTTGTAGCGCGGCCTCCGCTTCTGGAGTCCATTTCATCGGACCTGCCTTTTTCAGGATTTTGAAAAACGGCAAGGCGCGCTCAGCGGACTTAGAGATAAACCCGCTGAGAGCAGCCACGCAACCGGCAAGCCTTCGCACATCCTTGACGCGCTTTGGTGCTTCAATCTGCTCGATGGCTTTGATCTTGTCGGGATTGGCTTCAATCCCCCGCTGTGACACAAAGAACCCGAGAAGCTTGCCGGAAGGGACTCCGAACACGCACTTCTCGGGATTGAGCTTGAGGTTGATCCTGCGCAGATTTGCAAAAGTTTCATCTAGATCTTGAATCAGAGTAGCCTTGTCTTCGCCCTTGACCACTATATCATCCATGTAGGCTTCCACATTTCTGTGTATCTGGGGTTCAAAAGCGACTTGGACTACCCTTGCAAATGTTGAACCAGCATTCTTCAAACCGAAAGGCATCCGTACGAAGCAGTACGTGCCACACGGGGTGATAAATGCGGTTTTCTCTTCATCCTCTTCTGCCATGAAGATCTGATGGTATCCTGAATATGCATCAAGAAATGAAAGCAGGTCACATCCAGCAATGGAGTCAACAATCTGGTCAATGCGCAGCAAGGGAAATGGGTCCTTGGGACAAGCTTTATTGACATCGGTGAAGTCAATACAAAGTCTCCATTTCCCATTAGCCTTGCGCACAACAACAGGATTGGCCAACCACGTGGGATGGAGCACTCCTCTAACAAGGCCTGCTGCTTCCAACTTCTTGATTTCTTTGGCGATGAATTCTTGGCGCTCTACTGCCTGCTTCCTGACTCTCTGCTTGACGGGCCGCGCATGAGGACAGACGGCTAGGTGGTGCTCAATCACTTTCCTGGGAACACCGGGGATGTCAGACGGTTGCCATGCAAACACGTCGACATTCGCCCACAGGAAAGCAACGAGCGCGCTTTCCTATTTGGGGTCGAGAGTGGCACTGATGGTGAAGGTACCACCAGTGTTGTCCTCCTTGGCAGACACCTTCTTGGTCTCTGGCAGAGCTGCCATTGTCTTCTTATACTTGCCAGTGGAGCTCGATGGTGCGTCCTCGACGGTAGCGCAGCACTCCGAAGAGGTGCGCTTGCCAGAGTGGGCACCAGAGCTCTTGCCGGATGGTGGAGCTGCCATCGTCTTCCTACACTTGCCGGTGGAGCTCGATGGTGTGTCCTCGACGGCAGCGCAGCACTCCGAAGAGGTGCGCTTGCCGGAGTGGGCATCAGAGCTCTTGCCGGACTTGGTCTTCTTCCCTCCGGGAGCTTCAGCGGGAAGTGTCTTGCGTTCTGCTGCGGCTGCTGCTTCCCGGTAGATCTTGTCGGCACAGATAAGAGCATCCTTCTTGTCGCCAGGGACAGAAATGACGCTTATCGGGCCTGGCATCTTCAGCATGTTATATGCGTAGTGAGAGGCTGCCATGAATTTGGCAAGTGCTGGACGGCCAAGTATCCCATTGTAGGGCAATGGAATATCGGCAACGTCGAATGTGACCTTCTCAGTTCTGAAGTTTAGCTCGCTGCCAAATGTTACTGGCAGCGTGACTTTCCCCTTCGGCTTGCTCCTTCCCGGATTGATTCCTTGGAATGTGCCGGTCTCTTCGAGCTCGCTGTCAGGGATTTGGAGTTTCTGGAGTACAGCGGAGGAGATCAGGTTCAAGCCGGCCCCGCCGTCAACTAACATCTTAGTGACCTTGAGGTTGCGGATAGTTGGTGAAACCAACATCGGCAGGCACCCGACCGCAGTTGTGCGATCAGGGTGGTCCTCAATGTCAAAGATGATAGGCGTTTTGGACCATTTCAGAAGCTTGCGCGATTCGACAGGCGGTTCCGCTGCATCGACTTCTCGCGTCCACTGCTTGAGTTGGCGGTGTGAAGCGTGCAGGGAAGCACCGCCGTCAATGCACAAGACCTCTGTGGCTTTCTGAAACTCCTGTTCACTGTTCTCAACATCATCCATGTCTTCCTCGTCGTCATCTTCATCGTTGTCGCGGCCACGAGGAGGTCTGTCTCCTTGCCGATGCTTGGCCTTGTCGAGGCGCCCTCCTCGGCCGGGTCGCTTCTTGCCGGACCCACCAGTTCCTTCATGGGCCTTCTCCTTGTCGCGCCGCTCGTACTCAGCTTTCTGTTGCTCAACAAGCTGTTCGACTTTCTTGCAGTTCTGGAGATCGTGACCCTTGGTGCGGTGAATCTTACAATACTGCTTGCCGGAGCTGCCCTGCTTGTCGGCGGCCGCCACAGGCTGGGCCTCCTTGTCGGAGCCATCAGCTTTAGCTTCCTTGGCGCCACCTCCGTTGCCGGTCTGCTCGACGGCTAGCACTTCCTTTCCCATTTTCCTTCTGTTGTTCTGCCGCCGGCCTTTCCTTGCCGGGGCGGTATCCTCGCTGTCAGATCCTCCTGCTCCTGAACTCTCTCCGGGGAGCCTCCTCCCCTCTTCAGCGCGCGCACACTTATCGGCCAGGGCGTAAAGCTCGTTGACGTCTCTGATCTTACACATCGCCATCTCCTCCCTCATCCTGCGGTTTCGCACGTTCTGATGGAACGCGCTGATGACCGCAGCGGGGTGGACGTCTGGGATGTTGTGCTGTATGTGGCTGAATCTTTGAATGTACTTGCGCAGTGGCTATCCTTCCTTTTGGGTGAGCAGATGAAGATCGCTTTCTTGGCCATGTGGCTTGTGGCCGCCTGTGAAGGCGCCGACAAACTGATGGCATAGATCTGCCCAAGAGGAGATGGAGTTGTCCGGCAAGTGCATGAGCCAGGACCTGACGTTGGGTTTGAGTACCAGCAAAAAGTAGTTGGCAAGGATCTTGTCGTCCCGTCCCCCGGCAGCTTGCACCGCGATGGTGTAGATGCTGAGGAACTCCGACGGATGCGTCTTGCCGTCATACTTCTCTGGTACGTCTGGCTTGAAGTTCTTTGTGCTGGGCCACTGGACTTGTCGTAGCTCACGGGTGAACGCAGGACAACCTACCGCGTACGGCAGATCGCCTGGTTCCCCTGGCGCATGCATGTCAACAAAGGGCCCAGCGCGCTTGTCGAATTGACGTCGCGCTTCTCTTCGGCGCTCGATGCGGGTTCGAGCGTCCTCTTGTTGTCGTTCATGGAGAACTTAGCGCTGGTCGCGACGAGCTCGTGGGTCCGACGACGCGGTGGAGCCGCTGTCGGGGTGGACCCGGTGAGTCGGCGATTTTGGCCTTCGCAGTAGAGAGTGCATGGAAGCCGCACCTCCCCCGGTCTTGTTGCCATCGGCCCGCGTCTGGCTGTCCTGCCGCGGCAGCGAGGTGCTTGGTTGCTGCGCAGTGTCGCCGTTGGCGAAACCGATGAGGCTCTGGATAGTGGCCCTCCATTCGTCGGTCTTGTCCGCCGCCGGAGGGTAGTCTAGGAGTAGTTGAGCTCGCGCCAAGGCTTCTACTGGAGTGGTGGGCGGCAGAGGTGTACGGTGCGAGGAGCGGGACATGCTCGGACTTCTAACCACGTTAGAAGGAGCAGCGTCCCGTCCAGGCGACCGTACCTCGCTCGAGCCAGCACGCTGACGTGCATGCTGGTCTTGGACGCCACAAGAACCACCAGCTTGATCTTGGCCCAGCGGACGTATGGTGCTGCGAGCGCCATGACGCTGCTGGTCCCGCGCCTCCTGAGACGGGCGCGGTGCGCGCATGGATGCCGAGGTCTGTGCCGCCTTGTCCTTGGACTTGGCTGCACTGAGAGCTCTGCCATCGACGCTCGTTCCTCCGCCGGCGTCCGCTCCACCACCCTCTTGCTCCGGAGGCGGTGAAAGCGACGCAGACGGAACAACTGCCTCCGAATCCTTCTTCTTCGGTAGCATGTCAATGAAGACGATGAAGATTTAGCTCGCGTGCACGCCGGATCGGGTTCGCACGATCTCGACGCCCCCTACCTGACGCGCCAAAGATGCCGGGGATGGCTGATCCACGAACACCTATGGGACCGGCGGGCCGAGTCCCTTTCGATTCGGTGAGGGCGGAGGTCGCACGAAGAGCGGATCGAGGCGAGGACACGCGGGCGGTTTACCCAGCTTCGGGCCGCACGGATGCGTAAAACCCTACTGCTGCTTGTCTGGTTGTATTGATTTCTTGCTCGGGAGCGATGGATGCTACCAGACCGAGCGTGAGGGTGTTCTTGGTGTTTCGGATCAGCTGGGTTTGAGCCGAACCTCCTCTACGTTGCGCCTGGGCCTCCTTTTATACTCTCAAGGGGTCACCGACAGGTGGCAACGTAGACTAGGAGGGTAAAAATGGAAAAGGATGCGGTAGGTGCAGCTACCGCTACTGTAGCCACAGTGTACCCTACCTAACTCTGACGGCAGGGGACAAAGTCATTGAATGCGCGTCTGAGTCGCCTAAACAGTGCAAAAAGTGACCGTTAGGAGCGCCACCGTTTGCCACGATGGCCTTCTCTTCATCTCCGCTTGCCACCGCGTATCCCTAGCTGCACAGGCTCCCGCCACGCATCCCTGAGAAAGCCTCATGGCGACACGCGGGCGGGTGCGCTGGAGCGCGGGTATGGAGTGGCAGCGGTCCCCCGGCAAGTACCTTGTCGGGGTCGTCGTCTTGTCGCGTCCGAAAGTTTGTCGCTCGTTGGACCTTGCCGGGACGCGTGGTGCATCACGGCAAGTTCCTCGAAGTGCCGCGGTCGGCCTTCTCGGCAAGCTCCTCTTGCCGGGGCCTTGTCTCTTCCCGGCAAGCTCCTCTTGTCGGGGCCTTGTCTCTTCCCGGCAAGCTCCTCTTGCCGGGGTCTTGTCTCTTCTCGGCAAGCTCCTCTTGCCGGGGTCTTGGTTTGAGTACTTTGTTCTTGAATGGCTCCAAAGGAACCACGGAGGATCTTGGCGGTCACCCGGCAAGCCTTGCCGCGGGGTGCTGCAACTGCCCGTGCACGAGTTCGGGATACTAGGGTACCCCTACTCTAGTACACCGACACAATCTGTGTTAAATTCTCCTCATGCTTATAGTCAAAATAAAGCTTTTACTAAACATATCATTGATGCTTTACTGCAATCTTATGAAGAAAAACTTGAATTAGAAGTTTCTATCCCTATAAAACTTTATGATTAGTGGGAACCTACTATTAAATTAAAATTAAAGATCATGAATGCTATGCTTTGTGTGATTTGGGTGCTAGTGTATCCACGATTCCAAAAACTTTGTGTGATGTGTTAGGTTTTTGTGAATTTGATGATTGCTCTTCAAACTTGCACCTTGCGGATTCCACCATTAAGAAACCTATGGGAAGGATAAATGATGTTCTTATTGTTGCAAATAGGAATTATGTGCCCATAGATTTTATTGTTCTTGATATAGATTGCAATCCTTCATGTCCTATTATTCTTGGTAGACCTTTCCTTAGAACGATTGGCGCAATTATTGATATGAAAGAAGGAAATATTAGATTCCAATTTCCATTAAGGAAAGGCATGGAACACTTTCCTAGGAAGAAAATCAAATTACCTTATGAATCTATTATGAGAGCCACCTATGAATTGAATACCAAAGATGGCAATACTTAGATCTATTCTCGCTTTTATGCCTAGCTAGGGGTGTTAAACGATAGCGCTTATTGGGAGGCAACCCAATTTTATTTTTTTTCTTTGCTTTTTGTTCCTATTTAGTAATAAATAATTCATCTAGCCTCTTGTTAGATGTGGTTTTATGTTTAGTTAGTGTTTGTGCCAAGTAAAACCTATAGGATCTTCTTGGGTGATAGTTAATTTGATCTTGATTTTCAGTTGATTCTTTTTCCAGAAGATTAATAAACAAATTATTTAGGACTTCCTATTTTGGTAGAATTTTTGGGGTTCCAGAAGTACTCAAAAGTTATATATTGCTACAGACTGTTCTGTTTTTACCAGGTTCTATTTTTCGTGTTTTGTTTGCTTATTTTGATTAATCTATGGCTAGTATCGGGGGGTATGAACCATAGATAAGTTGGAATACAGTAGGTTTAACACCAATATGAATAAAGAATGAGTTCATTACAGTACCTTAAAGTGGTGGTTTGTTATATTTCGCTAACGGAGCTCATGAGATTTTCTGTTGAGTTTTGCGTTGTGAAGTTCTCAAGTTTTTGGGTAAAGATTTGATGGATTATGGAATAAGGAGTGGCAAGAGCCTAAGCTTGGGGATGACCAAGGAACCCCAAGGTAAAATTCAAGGACAACCAAAAGCCTAAGCTTGGGGATGCCCCGGAAGGCATCCCCTGTTTCATCTTCGTCCATCGGTAACTTTACTTGATGCTATATTTTTATTCACCACATGATATGTGTTTTGCTTGGAGCGTCTTGTATGATTTGAGTCTTTGCTTTTTAGTTTATCACAATCATCCTTGCTGTACACACCTTTTGTAGAGACACACATGAATCGGAATTTATTAGAATACTCTATTTGCTTCACTTATATATTTTGAGCTAGACAATTTTGCTCTAGTGCTTCACGTATACCTTTTTAAAGCACGGTGGTGGTTTTATTTTGTAGAAATTATTGATCTCTCATGCTTCACTTATATTATTTTGATAGTCTTTTAGAATAGCATGGTAATTTGCTTTGGTTATAAAATTAGTCCTAATATGATGGGCCTCCAAGTTGGGTAAAATAAAAACTTTCATATGGAGTGCATTAAACATTATGATAAATTTGATACTTTATAATTGTTTTGAGATATAAAGGTGGTAATGTTAGAGTCATGCTAGTTGGGTAATTATGAAATTGAGAAATACCTGTGTTAAAGTTGGCAAGTCCCGTAGCATGCACGTATGGTGGACGTTGTGTGACAAATTTGAAGCATGGGGTGTTCTTTGATTGCCTTATGAGTGGAGGTCGGGATCGCGCGATGGTTAACTCCTACCAACCCTTCCCCTAGGAGCATGCATACTAGTACTTTGCTTTGAGGGCTAATAAACTTTTGCAATAAGTATATGAGTTCTTTATGACTACTGTGAGTCCATGGATTATACGCATTCTTACCCTTCCGCAATTTGCTAGCCTCTACGGTACCTTGCATTTCCCTTTCTCACCTTGAGAGTTGATGCAAACTTCGCCGGTGCATCCAAACCGCGTGATACGATACGCCCTATCACACATAAAACTCCTTATATCTTCCTCAGAACAGCCACCATACCTACCTATTATGGCATTTCCATAGCCATTCCGAGATATATTGCCATGCAACTTTCCACCATTCCATTTATTATGACACGCTCCATCGTTGTAATACTGCTTTGCATGATCATGTAGTTGACATCGTATTTGTGGCAAAGCCACCTTTATAATTCTTTCATACATGTCGCTCTTGATTCATTGCATATCCCGGTACACCACCGGAGGCATTCACATAGAGTCATATTTTGTCCTAAATATTGAGTTGTAATTCTTGAGTTGTAAATAAATAGAAGTGTGATGATTTTCATTATTAGAGCATTGTTCCATGTGAAGAAAGGATGATGGGGACTATGATTCCCCCACAAGTCGGGATGAGACTCCGGACGAAATAAAAAAAGGAGAGAAAAGAAAGAAAAAAGAGAGAAAAAAGAGGCCAAAGAAGCCCAAATAAAAAAATGAGAGAAAAAGAGAGAAGGGACAATGTTACTATCCTTTTTCCACACTTGTGCTTCAAAATAGCACCATGATCTTCATGATAGAGAGTTTCTTATTTTGTCACTTTCATATACTAGTGGGAATTTTTCATTATAGAACTTGGCTTGTATATTCCAATGATGGGTTTCCTCAAAATGCCCTAGGTCTTCGTGAGCAGGCAAGTTGGATGCACACCCACTTAGTTTCTTTTTGATGAGCTTTCATACATTTATAGCTCTAGTGCATCCATTGCATGGCAATCCCTACTCCTCATATTGACATCAATTGATGGGCATCTCCATAGCCCGTTGATTAGCCGCGTCAATGTGAGACTTTTTCTTATTGTTTTCTCACATAATCCCTATCATCATACTCTACTCCACCCATAGTGCTATGTCCATGGATGACGCTCATGTATTGCATGAGGGTTGAAAAGGCTGAAGCGTGTTAAAAAGTACTACCTCTGTCCTGGTTTATTAGTCCCCTTTGTAATTTGTGCCAAATTTTAACCAAAAATTTAACTAACAAAATGCTAATGCATGTTAACAAAAATTATATCGTTGGATTCATAGTTGAACATGGTTTTTAATGATATATTTTATTGTGACATGCAAGAACATTTTGTTAGTTAAACTTATGGTCAAAACTTGGCACAAAATACAATGAGGACCAATAAACCAGGACAGAGGTAGTATGAACCAATTGCTTGGCTGAAACAGGGGTTGTGCATGATGGGAGCATTTTGTGTGACCAAAATGAAGCATGGCCAAACTACAGGATTTTGTAGGGATAAGCTTTCTTTGGCTATGCTATTTTGATAAGACATAAACTACTTGGTTAGCATGCTTGAAGTATTACTATTTTTATGTCAATATTAAACTTTTATCTTGAATCTTTTGGATCTGAACATTCATGCCACAATAAAGAAAATTACATTGACAATTATGCTAGGTAGCATTCCACATCAAAGAATTTGTTTTTATCATTTACCTACTCGAGGACGAGCAGGAATTAATCTTGGGGATGCTTGATACGTCTCCAACGTATCTATAATTTTTGGTTGTTCCATGCTATTATATTATCTGTTTTGGATGTTTAATGGGCTTTATTATACACTTTTATACTATTTTTGGGACTAACCTATTAATCGGAGGCCTAGTCCAAATTGTTGTTTTTTTTGCCTATTTTAGTGTTTCGCAGAAAAGGAATATTAAACGGAGTCCACACGGAATGAAACCTTCGGGAGAGTCGTTTTTGGAACAAACGCAATCCAGGAGACTTGGAGTGGACGTCAAGGAAGCAACGAGGCAACCACGAGGCAGGGAGGTGCGTCCAGGGGGGTAGGCGCTCCCCGACCCTCATGGGCCCCTCGTGGCTGCCCTGACCGACTTCTTTCGCCTATATATACTCACATACCCTTAAAGCATCTGAGAGCACCATGAAACCCTATTTCCACCGCCGCAACCTTCTGTACCCGTGAGATCCCATCTTAGGGCCTTTTCTGGCGCTCCGCCGGAGGGGGAATCCATCACGGAGGGCTTATACATCAACACCATAGCCTCCGATGAAGTGTGAGTAGTTTACCTCAGACCTTCAGGTCCATAGTTATTAGCTAGATGGCTTCTTCTCTCTCTTTGGATCTCAATACAAAGTTCTCCTCGATCTTCTTGGAGATCTATTCGATGTAATACTTTTTGCGGTGTGTTTGTTGAGATCTGATGAATTGTGGGTTTATGATCAAGATTATCTATGAACAATATTTGAATCTCCTCTGAATTCTTTTATGTATGATTTGTTATCTTTGCAAGTCTCTTCGAATTATCAGTTTGGTTTGGCCTACTAGATTGATCTTTCTTGCAATGGGAGAAGTGCTTAGCTTTGGGTTCAATCTTGCGGTGTCCTTTCCCAGTGACAGCAGGGGCAGGAAGGCACGTATTGTATTGTTGCCATCGAGGATAAAAATATGGGTTTTATATCATATTGCTTGAGTTTATCCCTCTACATCATGTCATCTTGCCTAATGCGTTACTCTGTTCTTATGAACTTAATACTCTAGATGCATGCTGGATAGCGGTCGATGTGTGGAGTAATAGTAGTAAATGCAAAATCATTTTGATCTACTTTTCGCAGATGTGATGCCTATATACATTATCATGCCTAGATATTCTCATAACTATGCGCTTTTCTATCAATTGCTCGATAGTAATTTGTTCACCCACCATAATACTTATGCTATCTTGAGAGAAGCCACTAGTGAAACCTATGGCCCCCGGGTCTATTTTCCATCATATAAGTTTCGATCTATTTTACTTTGCAATCTTTACTTTCCAACCTATATCATAAAAATACCAAAAATATTTATCTTATTATCTCTATCAGATCTCACTTTTGCAAGTGGTCGTGAAGGGATTGACAACCCCTTTATCATGTTGGTTGCAAGGTTCTTATTTGTTTGTGCATGTACGAGGGATTTGAGTGTAGCCTCCTACTGGGTTGATACCTTGGTTCTCGAGGGAAATACTTATGCTACTTTGCTGCATCACCCTTTCCTCTTCAAGGGAAAACCAATGCATGCTCAAGAGGTAGCACTCCCTCTTGCAAGGGGCTAGATCAAGATATTCTGGTATGCAGAAGCTGCTTTTCGGCCTCCTTATGGCCTCAAGAAAGCTGCGTCACTATTGCCAAGCACATGACATCATCGTCGTCACTCGCCTCCCGTTGCAACGGATCCTGCACAACCCAGATGCAACCGGGAGGATTGTGGAGTGGGCGTTGGAACTGTCAAGCTTTGGCCTCAAGTTTGAAAGCACTTCAACGATCAAGAGCAGAGCCTTGGCAGAGTTCATAGCAGAATGGACCTCCATGCCTGACGAAGAAGTTCAAGAGACCACTCTTCCCAGCAGGGAGAGAAGCCGTGATTGGATTATGTACTTTAATGGAGATTTCTCGCTGCAAGGCACTGGAGCTGGCGTGCTACTCGTCGCACCCACTGGAGAGCACCTCAAGTATGTAATCGAGATGCATTTTCCACAAGATAATTCAACAAACAACACTACAGAGTACGGGGGGCTACTTGCCGATCATAGGATCACGGCAGACCTCGGAATCAGGAAGCTCATCATTAGATGTGATTCGCAGCTTGTCGTCAAACAAGTTAACAAGGACTATCAGAGCCCGTTAATGGAGGCCTATGTAGATGAAGTGAGGAACTTGGAGGAGCTTTTTGACGGTCTACAAGCAAAGCATGTCCCTTGAGCAGAAAACAACATTGCCCATGACATGTCAAAACGCATTGCCCTCAAGTTGCATGTGGAACCAGGTACCTTTGTGCTCCAATTAACTCAGCCATCCGTTGAACCATCAGCAAGGCAGAATAAGCGAAGAAAGGTGGTCCTCGGCAAGTACTTTCCTGCCGAGCCCCCAGGAGCCGCCCGCAAGGAATTCGCCGGGAACCCCAAGCTTGCCGAGGAGCAGCAGTTTCTGGCAGGGCCACAAGCCCTTGCCATAGAGAAAACTGCCCCCATGGCAGAGGACATACCTTTAGTCCTTGCCGTCGAGCCTCAGGCTCCGGCATGGGCACAACACACCGTTCGGTTCCTCCAAATAGGGGAGCTCCCTGAGGAACAGGAAGAAGCAGAAAAAGTAGCCCGTCGGTCCAGCATGTACCTGTTTGTGGATGATGTCCTATACAGAAGGAGACCGAATGACGTGAAATTGAAGTGTATTCCTCGGGAGGACGGACTGGAGCTGTTGGCAGAGATACATGGAGGCATATGTGGATCCCACATAGGGTTGAGAGCCCTTGCCGACAAAGCATTCTGGCAAGGTTTATTTTGGCCCACCGCTCTCTAGGATGCAACTGCGCTAGTAACCAAGTGTGAAGCATGCCAATTCCATTCAAAGAAGCTTCATCAACTAGCCCAAGTTCTTCAAACAATCCCTCTTTCCTGGCCAATTTTGGTCTGGGGGCTCGACATACTGGGCCCCTTCCCCGTGCTGTCGGGGGCTTTGAGTACTTGTACGTTGTGATCGACAAGTTCACAAAGTGGCCAGAAGTGGAGCCAATGAGAAAGGTGACAACACAGTCAACTGTCAAGTTCTTCAAGGGACTCGTTTGCCGTTTTGGTGTGCCAAACAGAGTCATCACCGACAACAGCACACAGTTCACGAGCTGCACCTTCATGCAGTATATCTAGGACCTCGGCAGCAAAGTTTGCTTTGGTTCTGTTTCTCATCCAAGAAGCAACAGCCAGGCAGAAAGGGCAAATGCTGAAGTGTTGCAAGGCCTCAAAACAAGAACTTCCGACAGGCTACAAAAGTGCGGAAGACGCTGGATTGATGAATTGCCAACGGTTCTTGGTCAATCAGAACGACACCAAATCGAACCACTGGCTAGACACCCTTTGCCCTGGTATAAGGGGCAGAAGCAGTTCTCCCCATAGAACTCATATAAGGGCCACTTCGAGTTCTCGCTTATGATGAGTTTGAGCAAGAGCAGTTGCGCCAAGATGATGCAACGCTCCTTTAGGAAGATCGTCTTCAGGCTGCTGTGCGAGCTGCGCGCTACCAGCAAGCCTTGCACCGCTACCATAGCCGCAAGGTTCATGCCCGAAGCCTTGAGGAAGGCGACCTTGTTCTTTGGTGTGTTCAATCCGCCAAGAATTCAAACAAGTTGACGCCAAAGTGGGAAGGCCCTTATCGGGTAATACGAGTCACCAGGCCCGGCGTAGTCCGCCTGGAGACCGAAGATGGCATTCCGATGAGAAACTCCTGGAATATCAAACATCTTCGCAAGTTTTACCCGTAATGCTCTGTTGCCGGGAGCCCCGACAATCCCCTTTTGTACTAGCCTTGCCGGCAAGGCATGCGACCCTATGTACAGAGCCAGGCGCAGACCCTGTGCACAGCAAATAGCTTTCAGTATGTACAGTTTCCTGTTAATTTCCATGTTTATGTATATGCTTATATGCATGCATGCTTGCCCAGGATATTGTACTACCCTTAATTCAAGCAGGTACTAATAAACCGCCAAGGTTCCATGCTCCCGTCCTCTCTTCTTTCCAGCCAATGTGAAGACGCTCGATTCTACCATTTTCTGTCGTGAACTTGGCTCCAGCAACAGGTTGAGAAGACTATCCGACACTGCGATCCCCGGCAAAACAAACATATAAAGTTTTGTCAATTCGTGTTCGTAACTTATAACTTGCGCATTAGAAGACCCCGCCACTCTTCTTAAACTTAGGCGCTCCCATCCCTCACTTGAACGTTGTTTCAATCAGAATGGTTGCAGTAACCTTTGGTAAGAAGAGATTGGCTGGGGGCTGGACCCTTTTTCTGGTAATCCGGTAGATGTGACTCTCCCGCAGGCGCAAAGGGCGCCAACAAGGTAGCTTGCCGGAAAACTCATTTATTTACATTAAAGAGGCGTTTCGCCTCTGCATGGACGTATACATGCATGGGTTCCCGACAAGGCTCATCTTTTTCATTAACATGTTGATGCATGTACAAATGTTACAGAACATAAGCATGTACTTGAGAGATTACATTATCTAGCAAATTAAGATTTGGCAAGTGCCTATAAGTTAAAAAAAGATAAGTGCTCCGTAATCCCTGTTCTTGACCTTTTCCTCCCCAGGCACGAAAAGTGAAGACAAAGACGGGCATGGGGAACGCGTCGATGGAGAGCATGGCGGGGGTAGCCCGTCGACCACCGATGCCAGAGCCAGCAGGGCGCAACACCCGGCAAGGCGTGTTGCCGGGGGAGGAGGCGGTGCAGATGATGGTGCTGCCACTGATGGTCAGCTGGAGTTGGAGTCGTCGTCCTCCCGCCCGCTGCCATCATCGTCGCTGGCGCTGTCCTCCTCGTCACTGTCACTCGAGGAGGAGCTTTCATCGTCGGTGGAGCTCTCCGCGCAGCACCCTAAGCGGATTCTCGAGCGCCCAAAGACCTTGATGGAGAGTGGGCCATTCTCCATTATTTTGAACTGGAGAATGTGCCCCTCCGACAAGCTATGGGCGCGGGCGAAGGTTTTCCACCCATGGCAAAGATACATGATGTGAGAAGCGGGGAAGTCGACGTCGACCCACATGTTGCCGTTCCCGCAGCCCCTCATGCGCAGCCTCAAGGCCTGCGGCGGGTCATGCTCCATTACCCAAGCAAACGGGGTAGGGAGGCGCAGATGACCACACATGGGCTTATACAGCCTGATGAAGAACTCGCGGGGCTGGTCTCCGACATGGCCTCCATTGGAGGAGGGGCCGCCAGCGGAGGCGCGGCTGGTGCGCCGCCACATCCTCCTCTTCCCCGAGCACCGCGGCGACCTCGGCCTCGCCCCCTCCCTCTTCCTATCAAGGCGGGCTCCGCCGCCTTGAAACCCGGAGGAGGGGCGATGTGCTGTCGAGCAGAAGCCCTCGTCGCCGCCATTGAAGCACCAGCACGCCCTCTCACCATGGTGAGTGGAAGAAGGGTACCAAGCAGAAAGCGAAGGAATGAGGTGAATACGGGAAGGCACCGTCCCTATCCCTTTTTGTAGAAGGGAAGGGCCGAGCCTGGCCTCCCAACCCTAGGGCGGCCGCCCCGCTCGACCAATGCGGCCTCCTGAGGCGCCGGGAATCAGGACCGATCCACTGCTCCAATTAGCGACGCCTAGTTACCCGCCTCGGCGTTAATGCTCATGCCCTCTACATTTGCCGCATGCCCTTCCTAAGGAATGGAGGACACATGTCGAGTGAGCCATAGGGATAAAGACAAGTGGGGCGACCGTTTTCCAGCCCGTGATCATGGGGCGCGGCGCCATGCAGGCCACGACCCGAGTCCACTTTGTAAATGAGGTAGCGCCCCTGTGAATTCTTCTTTTTATGAGGGAGGCGCGGGCCGCCTCTTTACTATTCACTACGAGAGGCGGCGACGGATGGGACGGGCTCATGTTACCATCGTGCCAGCACAGCAGCTGGCCAGCCAGCCTAGCATTGCATGCCTCATCAGCCTAGACGCGTGTCAAGGCAAGGAGAGGCGGCAACGGACAGGACGGGCTCATGTTACCACCCCTGATAAAGTTAGAGGGCACATAGGCAGCGCATTAAATGCATTTGTCCTATGATGTCAGCGATAAGCATTTGCACTGTAGATACTTTCCACCTCCTGTGTGCCGTTGCGGCAACCCCTTCGACATATAAAAGGAGGCCTGAGGCGTATTGGGAGAGGATTTAGACGTTTCGGATTGGGCATGCACCGCAGCTAGTTCAAGAACTCAAGAACACTAAATATACACCAAAAGCAGCACTAGGGTTTTACGCACCATTGCGGCCCGAACCTGGGTAAAAATCCCTCGCGCTGATCATTAGACCTGCTCTTTGCGCAACTCTCTCCCCGCCAACCGTAGAAGGGATCATCGCAATCCCATAGGTGTCATTTCCCCGAAAAATGTCTTCAAAAGGTCAAATGACCATTGAAATTTTCCAAATTTTCATAGGACAGTTGTATTAGTGCATGTTAAATGTAGAAAAAATTGAAGGCCGTAAGGGGAAGCTATCTCCCGTTCATCATCAAACATGCATTGTTCCCTCTCAGAACCACAAGCCTTCAGGTGAGTTGCTTTGGTTTGTAGTACATCATCTTGCTGGCATGACATTACATCGACCAAGGTTTCATATGTTTTTGATCTTTTTTTTAATTTTTTGGAATTTAAATGCCATGGCACTCCATGTTTAATTGTGTCATAGCCGTTAGACCAATATGTTTGAAATTCGTTCCAATTTACTGCACATGGAATTAAATTGCACACAAGTACACAAAATATAACTTTTCAAACCATTATGATTAGTTGTTGCATGTACATGTAGTTCAAATTTCACGGTCATTAAATGGCTAGAAAATCCCTTAAATGTCTTAAAAGGTCAAATGGCCCCTGAAAATTTCCAAAATTTGACATGACAATTGTATTAGTACTAAAAAATTTCTTGTACATCTAAAACACCATCTGTTGCAGCTTTACTCCAAATTCGTCTTTCACAACTAGTAAAAAATATCTACGACATCACACATAGTTGTTTTGGAGGAACCGTTTGCGATGAAAATTTCTGGGTCTATTTCAGTCTTCCTCCTTAAGCTTCGACGGCTCGTCTGCGATAGTGCCGGCAACCCCCGAATCCACGAATCCATATCCCCAATCCCGCACCCCCTTCTTGCAAAGATGACACCATGGAAACATTCGTGAAGGCCCGTATGAAGGCCGTGTCCCCCCGAGTGCCGCCGCCTACGCCGAGAGCGTGGCCGCCTATGCCAGGAGTGCTGCCGCATCCGCATTGAGCACGGCCGCTTCCGCCAAGAGGGCATATGTGGCAGCCAACAGGGCAGTTGCAGCAGCCGAGACAGCTGTAGCTGCTACTGCGACAACGGCTGCAAATGCCGAGAGCGCTTGAGCTACCGTCTGTGTCGTTGATGTCGCCTTGGCCCGGGTTGAGGCCATCGACACCAAGATATTCCAGACCACCTCGGAATCCAGCACGAGCCAGGGGCCATTTGGAAGGAGTTAGAGTCCGTCCGTCGAGGAATCGGTGGTGGAGTACCAACACGAGCTCTGACGGAGCCACTACTATGAGTACTACAACCTTGAGGGCGGCGCCGAGGACGAGGACGAGGACGAGGACATGGTCGACATCAGCAGGGGGATGTGGAGTCCACGAACGGTGGCATGTCGCCAGGACAAGTCATCGACGTCTCATCTCACACCAGCGATGCATAGGCCGCGCGGCGGCAGATTCGTTAAAATTATGCATACTTAGGCTTTGTTTTTAATGATGTTCTTTTGCTAGAGCAATGTTTAGGTCAACTGTCTCTGTTTAATTACTAAAATTGCTCGATTCAGTAAGTGTGGTCTGTGTGCTGTACGCTCTTTTGTGTGCCCAAATTAGCAAGCGATGTTAAATTATGCAATGACGTACCCGGGGAAATTTCCACCAAAATTTGAATTATCAAACTCATCCCATGCGCGTAAAGTAGAAGAATCATTTGCGATGCACACTATCGTTCAAAGTGAATGGTGTCCGGCGGCACTACGCAAAGTTTCCCTCCACATTTCGAAATTTTTGGCCTACCGCTGAAATATCTACCCCCTTCCCCACCCCCTTTTCTCCCCGACAAGAGGTCACATTTCCCCTGTTTCCTCCTTCCTTCCTTCCTTCCTTAGCTATAGCCGCTTCCTCACTTGCTTCCTCGCTCTCGCCGTCTCGCATCCTACCGCCGGGATCGTCGTGGTCTTCTTCAAAGACCTCTCCAGCGGTTCCTCCTTCGACGACGACTCCTTCACCACCCGGGTATGCCTCTCTTCTCTCTCTCTCTCGAGCTATGACTTGAATGAAGGTTTTTACCTGATGGTCGATTTGAGTCCTTTCTTCCTCTTGTAGTTCCCTAGGACCATCAGTTCCAACGAATGGAGCGGGGCAGCTAAAGATATGTCTGTTTGTTGTCACCATCAATCTCCATGTGTGAAGCTAGTTGCATTTGAATCTGTGGACATTGCAGAGAAGGTTAGACCCTCTTTCGTTGTTACAAATCATTTGTTAGATGTGATTCAGACACTTTCACGGCCCCAACCCATTCATACCACACCTTCAACCAAACACATCCTAAGACAGTGTCACAGTTTGTACCTAGTATCCAAAAAATGTTGCCATCTCATCAGCGGTGCCATTAGAAAATTATTTGGCACCACTTCAGCTGTTTGTGCAGCCAACTTGTCCACACATCCGAGCAGCCAAGCAGTAAAATATTAAATCTTTATGGCACAAAGGAACTGGGCACCGGAGCAACTAGGTGCTCCAGAGTTTGGGTCCCTGATTTTTTTCTGCTGCATCGGCTCGCCAATGTAGGGCACCGGTGCGAGATGTAGCAACAGTTGTCTTTACACCAGTTTTGGCATACATAGTGGATGGCCTTACTGCTATTAGTTATATGTTACTAAACTTGTGCATGTACACACCTGTTAGTATCAATTTGCTGTCATCCAAACAATGTCGCTATGCGGTTGCAGTTATATTTACCTTCCTCTTAAAATGTTCTATTTGTTATTTATAGTACATGAGTAAGAAATTGTAGCGTTGTTGTAGTTAATTATAGCTTCTGATGTTTCAGAATTTGGTTGTTTTCTCAGTAGCAATTAATTCATTTGCACGTTGATCTTTTTGAGAAGATATGTCATAATTAACTTGTTTCTTCATGTCGGGGAAAACGAACACCTATGGGGTCGCAAGGATCCCTTCTATGTTCGGCGGGGGATTAGCTGCGCGAAGAGCAGGTCGAGCCGTTAGCACACAGGGGATTTTACCCACGTTCGGGCCGCAAAGATGCGTAACACCCTAGTCCTGCTTGTCCGGATTTATGTTTTTTGAGCTTTTGAACTAGCTATGATCCGTGCTTGGTCCAAAAGTCCGAATCCTCTCTCTGTATGCCTTGGGCCTCCTTTTATACGTAAAGGGGTTGCCACAGCGGCACACAGGAGGTGGCAAGCTACAGTGTACGAGATTATCGCTCGACACAGTAGGACAAACGCATTTAATGTGTTGCCTACATGCCCTCTAACTTTATTAGGGACAACAACAGAAGCCATCCCGTCCGTCACCGCTCCTCCTTGCTTCGACACGCGTCCAGGCTGACAAGGCATGCAGCGCCATGCTGGCTAACTAGCTGTTGTGTTGGCATAATGGTAGAGCCTCCACGAAGATCTGCATGCCGCTACGCAGGCGCCTGCTTAGTTGGCCCGCTGATCGTTGCACTGGAGTGGTGGTGAGGTGGCGAACCCTTGCCGGGCGCGGGTTTGGCCACGGCCCAGCGATCGTCCCCGGCAAGGCTTGCCGGGGGCCTTGAAGTCGTCCCCGGCAAGGGTCTTGCCCGGGGTCTTCGTCTTCTGGTCCCACGTGGACCCGTGGGCTGCCAATCTTTATGAGTATCTGCATGCTACCATGCATGCGCTCTCAGATCTTGGTCTTAACGTTGTCGATGTTATCAGTGCTCTCAGCTCCAAGGGTGGTGGGCTTGCTGGTGCTGTTTAGGTTGCCCCGACAAGGGTGTTGCTGGGGAAGGTCCAGCTTGCCCTCTGCTCCTTGTTCTTCGAGTATCTGCCTTGGTAGTTTGTGGGTTTTTGTCTCCCTCTGCCTCGCCAAGCCCTGCCGCAGGTGTGGCTGCGGCTGTGATATGTCTCCGACGTATCTATAATTTTTGATTGTTCCATGCTATTATATTACCCCTTTTGGATGTTTATGGGCTTTATTTTACACATTTATATCATTTTTGGGACTAACCTACTAACCGGAGGCCCAGCCCGTATTGTTGTTTTTTTGCCTATTTCATTATTTCAAAGAAAAGGAATATCAAACGGATTCCAAACGGTATGAAACCTTCGGGAGCGTGACTTTTGGAACGAACGTGATCCAGAGGACTTGGAGTGCAAGTCAAGAAGCAATCGAGGCGGGCAGGAGATAGGAGGGCGTGCCCACCCCTCCTGGGCGTGCCCCCTATCTCCTGGCCCCCTCGGGCGGCCACCGACGTACTTCTTCCTCCTATATATACCCACGTACCCCGAAAACATCCAGGGAGCCAATGAAAAATGATTTCCACCGCCGTAACCTTCTGTATCCGTGAGATCCCATCTTGGAGCCTTCGCCGGCGCTCCGCCGGAGGGGGAATCGACCACTGAGGGCTTCTACATCAACACCATAGCCCCTCCGATGAGTTGTGAGTAGTTTACCACAGACCTTCAGGTCCATAGTTATTAGCTAGATGGCTTCTTCTCTCTTTTTGGATCTCAATACCATGTTCTCCCCCTCTCTTGTGGAGATCTATTCGATGTAAACTCTTTCTGCAGTGTGTTTGTCGAGATCCGATGAATTGTGGGTTTATCATCAAGTTTATCTATGAGAAATATTTGAATCTTCTCTGAATTCTTTTATGTATGATTGAGTTATGTTTGCAAGTCTCTTCGAATTATCAGTTTGGTTTGGCCTACTAGATTGATCTTTCTTGCCATGGGAGAAGTGCTTGGCTTTGGGTTCAATCTTGCAGTGTCCTTACCCAGTGACAGAAAGGGTTGCAAGGTACGTATTGTATTGTTGCCATCGAGGATAAAAAGATGGTGTTTATATCATATTGCTTGAGTTTATCCCTCTACATCATGACATCTTTCTTAATGCGTTACTCTGTTCTTATGAACTTAATACTCGAGATGCATGCTGGATAGCGGTCAATGTGTGGAGTAATAGTAGTAGATGTAGGCAGGAGTCGGTCTACTTGTCACAGACGTGGTGCCTATATACATGATCATGCCTAGATAATCTCATAATTATTCTCTTTTCTATCAATTGCTCGACAGTAATTTGTTCACCCACCGTAATACTTGTGCCATCTTGAGAGATGCCAGTAGTGAAACCTATGGCCCCCGGGTCTATCTTTTATCATATAAGCTTTCAATCTACTTTTATTTGCATCTTTACTTTTTGCATCTATATTATAAAATACCCAAAATATATTTATCTTATCATACTATCTCTATCATATCTCACTTTCGCAAGTGGCCGTGAAGGGATTGACAACCCCTTTATTGCGTTGGTTGCGAGTTCTTTGTTTGTTTGTGTAGGTGCGTGGGACTTTTGAGGAGCCTCCTACTGGATTGATACCTTGGTTCTCAGAAACTGAGGGAAATACTTACGCTACTATTGCTGCATCACCCTTTCCTCTTCAAGGAAAACCAATTCAAGCTCAAGACATAGCAAGAAGGATTTCTGGTGCCTTTATCGGGGAGGTCTTCGCTCAAGTCAAGACATACCAAGTACCCATCACAAACTCATATCCCTCGCATTTACATTATTTGCCATTTGCCTCTCCTTTTCCTCTCCCCCACTTCACCCTTGCCGTTTTATTTGCCCTCTCTTTCCCAATATTCTCCTCCCTCTTTTTCGCTTGTTTGCTCGTCGTAATGGCTAGTTCCTTATCCGCTCCTATGTCTCCCGAGTTTGAAGTTCTTCACTTCAAGCAAAGGCAAGGAGAAAACTTAAAAGATGCTTGGTATAGGATGATGGAATCTTATCGCAATTGCACCCTAGAGGTGAACTTTAGAATTCTTCTTCGCAATTTTTATGTTGGGCTAAATATGACGCATAGACAACTCTTGGATTGCATTGCCAAAGGAAATTTTATTGAAATTGATCCTAGTATTGCTCATGAAGTTATAGAGGGAATAGTGGGAACACTACCTCAAAAATAGGGATCACATCCTACCCAAGAAGAAACACAAGCGTTTGGAAAGATTTGCGAAGTCACACTTTTTTTACAAAATCTCTTGAGCCTCTTAAAAGTGTTGGTGGAAATCTTCACCGCATGAATATGTTGATTACTCTTTGCAATAAGCGGTTGGATTCTTTAGATCTAAAAATTTCCGAGTATGAAGGGAAACCTAAAGAACCTCCCGGATTCGAGCATGACTCCGCTAAAAAATTGAAAATCAAGGATGGCACTACTTAGATCAATCTTCGCTTTTATGCCTACCTAGGGGCGTTAAACGATAGCGCTAGTTGGGAGGCAACCCAATTTTATTTGTGCTTTTTGTTTTTGTTTCTATTTAGTAATAAATTTTGCATCTACCTTCTGTTTAGATGTGTTTTTATGTTTTAATTAGTGTTTGTGCCAAGTAGAACCTATAGGATAACCTATGGTGATAGTTGATTTGATTCTGCTGAAAAACAGAAAGTTTGCACGCACGAAATTAGTTTCGTTAAATCACAGAAATGTGCTTTTGCGTTGATTCTTTTTGCTTCTGATCAATAGTCAAATTTTCTAGGACTTCCTATTTTGGTAGGATTTTTATGGTTCGAGAAGTTTGTGTTAGTTACAGATTGCTACAGACTGTTCTATTTTTGACAGATTCTACCTTTCGTGTGTTGTTTGCTTATTTTGATGCATCTATGGCTAGTAAAATAGTTTATAAACCATAGAGAAGTTGGAATACAGTAGGTTTAACACCAAAACAAATAAAGAATGAGTTAATTACAGCACCTTATGTGGTGGTTTTTTTTTCTTTCAATAACGGAGCTTATGAGATTTCCTGTTGAGTTTTGTGTTGTGAAGTTTTCAAGTTTTGGGTAAAGATTTGATGGATATGGAATAAGGAGTGGCAAAATCCTAATCTTGGGGATGCCCATGGCACCCCAAGATATTCAAGAGTAGCCAAAAGCCTAAGCTTGGGGATGCCCCGGGAAGGCATCCCCTCTTTCGTCTTCGTTTATTGGTAACTTTACTTGGAGCTATATTTTTATTCGCCACATGATATGCGTTTTGCTTGGAGCGTCGTGTATTATATTAGTCTTTGCTTTTTAGTTTTCCACAATAATCCTTGATGTACACACCTTTTGGGAGAAGCCTACTTGATTAGAATTTATTAGAATACGCTATGTGCTTCACTTATATCTTTTGAGCTAGATAGTTTTTGCTCTAGTGCTTCACTTATATCTTTTAGAGCACGACCGTGGCTTAATTTTGTAGAAATTTCTAGTCTCTAATGCTTCACTTATATTATTTTGAGAGTCTTTTAGAACAGCATGGTATTTTCTATGGTTATAAAATTGGTCCTAGAATGGTAGGCATCCAAGTTGGGTATAATAAAAACTATCATAGGAAGTGAATTGGATGCTATGATCAATTTGATACTTGATAATTGTTTTGAGATATGGAGGTAGTGATATTAAAGTCATGCTAGTTGGGTGATTATGAATTTAAGGAATGCTTGTGTTGAATTTAGCAAGTCCCGTAGCATGCACGTATGGTTAAAGTTGTGTAACAAATTTGAAACATGAAGTGTACTTGGATTGTGCATCCTTATGAGTGGCGGTCGGGGACGAGCGATGGTCTTTTCCTACCAATCTATCCCTCTAGGAGCATGTGCGTAGTGCTTGGTTTTTGATGACTTTTAAATTTTTGCAGTAAGTATATGAGTTCTTTTGACTAATGTTGAGTCCATGGATTATACGCACTTTTACCTTTCCATCATTGCTAGCCTCTTCGGTACCGTGCATTGCCCTTTCTCACCTTGAGAGGTGGTGCAAACTTCGCCGGTGCATCCAAACCACGTGATATGATACGCTCTATCACACATAAACCTCCCTATATCTTCCTCAAAACAGCCACCATACCTACCTATTATGGCATTTCCATAGCCATTCCGAGATATATTGCCATGCAACTTTCCACCGTTCCGTTCATCATCATGACATACATTACTTTTGTCATATTGCCATTGCATGATCATGTAGTTGACATAGTATTTGTGGCAAAGCCACCATGCATAATTTTTCATACATGTCATTCTTGATTCATTACCATCCCGGTACACCGCCCGAGGCATTCATATAGAGTCATATCTTGTCCTAGTTTCGAGTTGTAATTCATATGTTGTAATCAATAAAAGTGTGATGATCATCATTATTAGAGCATTGTCCCCCCAAAAAAAGGAAGGCCAAAAGAAAAAAAGAAAGGCCAAAGAAAAAAGAAAAGAAAAAAGAAAAGAAAAAAGAAGAAGAAAAAAAATAAAAATAAAAAAATAAAAAGGGGTAATGTTACTATCTCGTTTTCCACACTTGTGCTTCAAAGTAGCACCATGTCCTTCATATAGTGAGTCTCATATCTTGTGCTTCAAAGTAGCACCATGTTTTTCATATAGTGAGTCTCATATGTTGTCACTTTCATATACTAGTGGGAATTTTTCATTATAGAACTTGGCTTGTATATTCCTACGATGGGCTTCCTCAAATGCCCTAGGTCTTTGTGAGCAAGCAAGTTGGATGCGCACCCACTAGTTTTCTTTTGTTGAGCTTTTCATTCATTTATAGCTCTAGTGCATCCGTTGCATGGCAATCCCTACTCCTCATGTTGACCAATTGATGGGCATCTCCATAGCCAGTTGATTATCCTCGTCAATGTGAGACTTTTTTTTGTCTTCTCCAGACAATCCCCATCATCATATTCTATTCCACCCATAGTGCTATATCCATGGCTCAAGCTCATGTATTGCGTGAAAGTTGAAAAAGTTTGAGATTATTTAAGTACGAAATAATTGTTTGGCTTGTCATGGGGTGTGTAGAATTTGGGAACATCTTTGTGTGACGAAAACGAAGCATAGCCTAACTATATGATTTTGTAGGGACGAACTTTCTTTAGCCATGTTATTTTGAGAAGACATGATTGCTTTGATTAGTATGCTTGAAGTGTTACTATTTCTTATGTCAATATGAAATTTTATTTTGAATCATTTGGATCTGAACATTCATGCCATGATAAAGAAAATTACATTGAGAATTATGCTAGGTAGCATTCCACATCAAAAATTCTGTTTTTATCATTTACCTACTCGAGGACGAGCAGGAATTAAGCTTGGGGATGCTTGATACGTCTCCAACGTATCTATAATTTTTTATTGTTCCATGCTATTATATTACCCCTTTTGGATGTTTATGGGCTTTATTTTACACATTTATATCATTTTTGGGACTAACCTACTAACCGGATGCCCAGCCCGTATTGCTGTTTTTTGCCTATTTCAGTATTTCGAAGAAAAGGAATATCAAACGGAGTTCAAACGGAATGAAACCTTCGGGAGCGTGATTTTTGGAACGAACGTGATCCAGAGGACTTGGAGTGCAAGTCAAGAAGCAATCGAGGCGGCCAGGAGATAGGAGGGCACGCCCACCCCTCCTGGGCGCGCCCCTATCTCCTGGGTCCCTCGGGCGGCCACCGACGTACTTCTTCCTCCTATATATACCCACGTACCCCGAAAACATCTAGGGAGCCAACGAAAAACAATTTCCACCGCCGTAACCTTCTGTATCCGCGAGATCCCATCTTGGAGCCTTCGCCGGTGCTCCATCGATCGACCATGGAGGGCCTCTACATCAACACCATGGCCCCTTCGATGAGTTGTGAGTAGTTTACCACACACCTTTGGGTCCATAGTTATTAGCTAGATGGCTTCTTCTCTCTTTTTGGATCTCAATACCATGTTCTCCCCCTCTCTTGTGGAGATCTATTCGATGTAAACTCTTTTTGCAGTGTGTTTGTCGAGATCCGATGAATTGTGGGTTTATCATCAAGTTTATCTATGAGAAATATTTGAATCTTCTCTGAATTCTTTTATGTATGATTGAGTTATATTTGCAAGTGTCTTCGAATTATCAGTTTGGTTTGGCCTACTAGATTGTTCTTTCTTGCCATGGGAGAAGTGCTTAGCTTTGGGTTCAATCTTGCGGTGTCCTGACCCAGTGACAGAAAGGGTTGCAAAGCATGTATTGTATTGTTGCCATCGAGGATAAAAAGATGGGGTTTATATCATATTGCTTGAGTTTATCCCTCTACATCATGTCATCTTTCTTAATGCGTTACTCTGTTCTTATGAACTTAATACTCTAGATTCATGCTGGATAGCGGTCGATGTGTGGAGTAATAGTAATAGATGCAGGCAGGAGTCGGTCTACTTGTCATGGACGTGATGCCTATATACATGATCATGCCTAGATAATCTCATAATTATTAGCTTTTCTATCAATTGCTCGACAGTAATTTGTTCACCCACCGTAATACTTATGCTATCTTGAGAGAAGCCACTAGTGAAACCTATGGCCCTGGGTCTATCTTTTATCATATAAGCTTTCAATCTACTTTTATTTGCATCTTTACTTTTTGCATCTATATTATAAAATACCAAAAATGTATTTATCTTATCATACTATCTCTATCAGATCTCACTTTCGCAAGTGGTCGTGAACGGATTGACAACCCCTTTATTGCGTTGGTTGCGAGTTCTTTGTTTGTTTGTGTAGGTGCGTGGGACTTTGGAGGAGCCTCATACTGGATTGATACCTTGGTTCTCAAAAACTGAGGGAAATACTTACGCTACTATTGCTGCATCACCCTTTCCTCTTCAAGGAAAACCAACGCAAGCTCAAGACGTAGCAGGCTGCCCGTGCACTAGTAAGGGGTTTAGAAGTACCCATACTTTTGTACACTGACAGGAGCCCCCATGCCTGGGCCACACATAAGTGCAAGGCGTAGTTGGGCCAGGCCAAAGACAGTGCGCGGGCAGGCGTAGCAGAGATGGATCACCACGATCTTTCTGTCAGTTGCGCTTCCCCATGACCCGCATTGGGCCAGTGATGTAGGTGTCGTGCGTGGGATGGGCGTGGCACGCATGCATCACCCCGCAGTAAATGGTAAAGAGGTGGCCCGCGCCTTCCCCATAAAAAAGGGGAATTCATAGGGGCACTGTTCATTTACCCTCTCTGCTCCTCCCAATCTTGGAACCACCGTTTCCCTTCTTCTTGCTTGAGCGAAAACCAGAGTTCTTGCTCCTCCTCGCCGCCGCCGCGCCTCCATTGCTTTCAGTTCCCATGCCTCTTCTCAGCCGCCATGGCGCCCAAGGCAAGCAAGAGCAAGGGTGCGGCCAAGGCTACCGAGGGGGGAGAGGCGTCGGAGAATGAGCTGGTGAGGTTGCGGAAGAAACACGCCCTCTTCGTCTCATTGATCATCGCGCTCACCCTCAGGGATCAGTTCCAGTACCTGTGGGGGAGGGAGACGATGGGGCATCCCCCAACGATGGTCATCCCCGCCCCCTTCGCCAAGCATGGTCCAAAAACTTATCCCTTCTTTGTTGATTATTTTTCCTGCGGCCTTTGCCCCCCTTTCTCTGAATTCTTCAACGATGTCATGAACACATTTGGCTTCCGCCTTCTGGATTTCAAGCCAAATGATGTGGCGTGCATGGCGTTCTTCTCCCATCTTTGCGAAGGTTTTGTTGGGGTTCATCCCAACACGGCACTCCTTCGCCACTACTTCACCCCCCGTATCCAGCCAGGGATGCCGTCTCTGGCTGCGTTACTTGGATCCCCGGGGCTTCGAGCAAGGGTGTGTATCCGAAGGGAGGCCAGAAGGAGCGGTGGGATGAGTGGCGTGGCCGGTGGTGCTAGATTGTGGAGGAGGACCTGCGGTCATTCTGCGAGGTTCATCGGACTCCGCCGGTCCGCGACAACGACTGGAGCAATCTCGACCCCAACGACAAGAAGCTCACGGTCGCCACCACCAGATATCATTGCCTCGTTGTCGCCGGCCTCACCCTAGAGATGATTGGCGCTAACTTCATCTACCGCCGTATCGCCCCTTTGCATCAAAAGGGGAGACCGGCCTAGGATTTCAAGAATGCAGCGGATATCATGAGGCTTCGCCCTGGCCTGAAGCATAACTTCACGGTGATGCAGCATGCGTCCATCTGCCAGAGGCTCTTTCATCTCAAGGTCTACGAGGACGGCAACGCCTAGAGGACCGGCAAGGACGCAAATACCGGCAAGACCAGCAACCCGTTCAGGTTGCCGGCAGGAGTGCATCCATTGAGCAACAACTCTCGCCTGACTGACATCATTGCTATGATGCCAGTCTTCAACACCCATGGCCTGGACCGAACCTGGGACGAGCCAAAGGCGGAGTTGGTGCAACATTTCTTCGACAACTTGTTGGAGGGATCCACTTGCGCCAAGCCAGAGCTCATCCGCCACACCATCGATGAAGAGGTGGCATATATTGCCTCCACGGCAGACGAGGCAGCACTTGCCGTGGAGGCCGGCAGGTTTGGCACTGTGGCGGACGAGGCCGAAGAGGCTGAAGAGGAGAGGAGATTCCTTGAGGGGATGGGGCCTGCCGGGGAAACCAGTGGCTTCGCCGGCAGGGCCCCCCTTGCTGAAGAAGTGGCGGAAGAGCCGGCCAAGGAGGCATCCAAGGCGGACGAGCCCTTGGCCCCGAAGAAGAAATGCGTCCTGTGGTGGACCGGCTCTGGCAAGCCAGTCCAGTCCAGCAGGGCCATGCAATGGCAAGAGGCCTAGGTGCAACCCATGCGCCAGACGAGGCGTGCAGCTGCGACAGAGAAAGGAGCCGCGGTGGCAAAGAAGGCCACGGCTGCGGTGGTGAAGAAGACCACGGCTGCTGCCTCCTCCTCGTCCAAGCGTGCAAGGACCCCATCCCCTTCCCCCATGGGCTCCATCCCGGTGGCCGACTATGACCTCGGGTCTTTCATCCCGAGGAGGAAAAGGAGGGCAGAGGAGGAAGACGAGTAAGCACTTCGCGCCCTCATCCATCCCTTGATCTTCCATTTTGATTGTCTTGCCTTGACTTGATCTTATCTTTCACAGTGACATGGAGACGCTGGCTCAGCGGGTGGCAAAGAGAGCCAAAACCTCATCGAGCGACGAGCCCCGGGCAAGCACCCCACGTGCGCCGGGGACCATCTTCATCAGCCCAGAGTCCAGCCCCGAGCGCAGCCCCCACACCAGCCCCCAGCATAAGTTCGTTATTTGTTTCTTGTTGGCTGGCATTGGGGTGCGCAGCCTTATTGATGATCTTGCCAGGACTGCAGGAGGAGAGCAGTAGCAGGAGGAGCCACTAGGGGCCACCCCGACACGCTGCCCCCATCGACTACGCCGACCAGAGGGGTGTCCCCGACAAGGGCACCCACCGAAAAGTCCATGCGCACGGAGGAGGAGGAGGCGGCCACAGGTGCTGGCGACCCCATCCTGACAACAGACGTCACCGGGGAGGGGGATGCATCCTCCCCACTTGCCACGGGTAAGTTACTCGCCTCTGCTCCTTGCCATCGTTGCCTTGATTTCTTTCCTTTTCTCTGTCTTGAACTTTTATGATTTTGGCCTTGCCTTACTCCCCTTTTTGGCTTCAGATCCTCCCCTAGCAAACCAGGCGGACGTCGACGCCGTGATCGTGGAGACTGCCAAGGACGCCGAGGCCAAGGCCACCAACATCGCTGCTGAGGAGGCCGCCAGGGGATCCACTAAGGAGGCCGCCACGGGGCCTGCCGGGGAGGCCGGCAAGCCTGCCACTCGAGAGGCCGCCAAGGAGCCTGCCAGGGAGGCCGGTGAGGCTGCCGCCAAGGAGGCTGCCACGAGGCCTGCCGGGAAGGCCGGCGAGGCCACCACTGGAGAGGCCGCCAAGGATCGTGCCAGGGAGGAGGTGGTCAATGACCAACCTTCCTCCTCCTCAGGCTCTGCCCCGAGCAGGTACTTGAAGGTTGGTGATGATCTTTTCGTCAGCATCCCATGAGCGGCAGGCACCAGAGCGCCAATCGAGGGGGAGGTCTTTGATGAGGAGATCCTCACTACTGCTAGGCTCCAGGTTGTTGACGAACCGAGTGTCAGCAGTGGTGGTTCCAAAGAGGACCAACTCCTTCAGGCCTTGAGAGCCAACTTCCACAAGCTCCAAGCTCTCCATCAGGCTTGCAAGGAGAAGATGGACTCCAGGATGGCGGCCGTGGACAAGGCCAAGGCGGACTTCCAAGAGCGCGTCACTCGAATGCAGGGCTGATCCTCGACCAAGAGGCACTGGATGCTTTAGTCCTCGACCTTTCTTGCACTGGATTCTTTGGTCCTCGACCTTTCTGGCAAGCTAAAGGAGGCCGTTGACCGCGCTGAGGCCACAGAGGCCGCTAGGGTTGAGTTGGCCGGCAAGGTGGAAAAGCTAGAGGTGGACCTGGCAAAGCTTGACAAGGAGATCTCCACGCTCAAGGGAGACAGAGAGAAAACCCTCTACAACCTGGCGAAGATGCCGACCACCATATCAAAAAAACCAAGTTTCGCTCCAAGGCCAACGAGTCCATTGACGATCTGAGGCTGAAGCTGAATACCCAGGAGAAGATGCTTTCGGAGTCCCAGGCTCGCGAGTAGACCCTGACCAAGGAGCTCGCGGACGAGTTGTTGCTGCTGCGGACTACTGTCACTTCCCATAACGAGCTTGTGGCCAGCACTAAGCTTTGGACCAGCCGCCTTGTGGACATTGTGGAGAAGCTCACTGCGCCGCTGTCTGATGTCTACTACACAACCTTCTTCTTGTAGACATTGTTGGGCCTGCAAGTGCACAGGTTTGTAGGACAGTAGCAAATTTCCCTCAAGTGGATGACCTAAGGTTTATCAATCCGTGGGAGGCGTAGGATGAAGATGGTCTCTCTCAAGCAACCCTGCAACCAAATAACAAAGAGTCTCTTGTGTCCCCAACACACCCAATACAATGGTAAATTGTATAGGTGCACTAGTTCGGCGAAGAGATGGTGATACAAGTGCAATATGGATGGTAGATATAGGTTTTTGTAATCTGAAAATATAAAACAGCAAGGTAACTAATGATAAAAGTGAGCGTAAACAGTATTGCAATGATAGGAAACAAGGCATAGGGTTCATACTTTCACTAGTGCAAGTTCTCTCAACAATAATAACATAGATAGATCATATAACAATCCCTCAACATGCAACAAAGAGTCACTCCAAAGCCACTAATAGCGGAGAACAAACATAGAGATTATGGTAGGGTACGAAACCACCTCAAAGTTATTCTTTCGGATTGATCTATTCATGAGTTCGTAGTAAAATAACGTAGAGCTATTCTTTCCGCTTGATCCATCATAGAGTTCATACTAGAATAACACCTTAAGACACAAATCAACCAAAACCCTAATTTCACCTAGATACTCCATTGTCACCTCAAGTATCTGTGGGCATGATTCTACGATATGCGTCACACAATCTCAAATTCATCCAACCAACACAAAGTACTTCAAAGAGTGCCCCAAAGTTTGTACCGGAGAGTCAAGAAAACGTGTGCCAACCCCTATGCATAGGTTCATGGGCGGAACCCGCAAGTTGGTCACCAAAACATACATCAAGTGGCACGTGATATCCCACTGTCACCACAGATAAACACGGCAAGACATACATCAAGTGTTCTCAAATCAAATACTCAATCCGATAAGATAACTTCAAGAGGGAAACTCAATTCATCACAAGAGAGTAGACGGGGAGAAACATCATAAGATCCAACTATAATAGCAAAGCTCGCGATACATCAAGATCGTGCCATAGAGAGAACACGAGAGAGAGAGAGATCAAACACATAGCTACTGGTACATACCCTCAGCCCCGAGGGTGAACTACTCCCTCCTCGTCATGGATAGCGCCGGGATGATGAAGATGGCCACCGGTGATGGGTTCCCCCTCCGGCAGGGTGCCGGAACGGACTCCCGAGAGGTTTTTGGTGGCTACAGAGGCTTGCGGCGGCGGAACTCCCGATCTATCTTGATATTCGATGGTTTTAGGGTACGTAGGCTTATAAAGGCGAAAGAAGTCGGTCGGGAGGTGCTCGAGGGGCCCACGAGACAGGGGGCGCGCCCAGTAGGGGGGCCCCCCCTATCTCCTGGCCTCCTCGAGGATCTTCTGACTTGAACTCCAAGTCTCCAGGATGATATTCTTCCAAAAAATCACGATGCCGAAGGTTTCATTCCGTTTGGACTCCGTTTGATATTCCTTTTCTTCGAAATACTGAAACAGGCAATAAAACAGCAATATGGGCTGGGCCTCCGGTTAATAGGTTAGTCCCAAAAGTAATATAAAAGTGTATAATAAAGCCCGTAATCATTCAAAACAGATAATAAAATAGCATGAATGCTTCATAAATTATAGATACGTTGGAGACGTATCAGCATCCCCAAGCTTAATTCCTACTCGTCCTCGAGTAGGTAAATGATAAAAGAAAGAATTTATGAAGTGTGAATGCTAGAAGGTGCACAAGTTTGATCAATGATAATTTCAATCACCTTTTCTAGCATGATAATATGTCATAACAGTAGTTCATCTCATAAAACTTCTCACGATAAAGTAACAAGCAATTCACATGTCAAAGCATAGACCATAAACTTTCTTGAAAACTAGCAAAATTCATTCTCAGTCATCAAACAATTGCAATTCATCTTATTTTCAGGAAAAGCAAACTCCACATACTCAACTATCATATAGTCTTCTACAATTGCTAACACTCATGCAATACTAATGGTTATGAAGTTTCAATCGGACACTTAGAAAGATAGGGGCTTATAGTGTTGCCTCCCAACGTATTCACCTTTGGGTGATGTCAACAATAATAGTTCATGCTAACTTACATCCAATTGGATATATATATCAGGATCACCCCAACATAGAGTGCTTGCCAAAGGATAAAATGAAAAAGGGAAAGGTGAAGATCACCTTGACTCTTGCATAAAGTAAAGAAAAGTAAATAGGCCCTTCGCAGAGGGAAGCAGAGGTTGTCATGCGCTTTTAGGGTTGGATGCACAAAATCTTAATGTGAATGAACGTCACTTTATATTGCCACTTGTATATGGACCTTTATTATGCAGTCCGTCGCTTTTATTGCTTCCATAACAAGAGATCGTATAAAGCTATTTTCTTCACACCAAAAGATCATACATATTTAGAGAGCAATTTTTATTGCTTGCACCGATGACAACTTACTTGAAGGATCTTACTCAATCCATAGGTAGGTATGGTGGACTCTCATGGCAAAACTGGGTTTAAGGATATTTGGAAGCACAAGTAGTATCTCTACTTGGTGCAAGGAATTTTGGCTAGCATGAGGGGGAAAGGCAAGCTCAACATGTTTGAATGATCCATGACAATATACTTTAACTGAGATGTCGGAAAACATAAACCATTACGTTGTCTTCCTTGTCCAACATCAACTCTTTAGCATGTCATACTTAATGAGTGCTCCCAATTATAAAAGATGTCTAGGATAGTGTATTTATATGTGAAATCTCTCTTCCTTCAATATTCTTTCATGAATTGTTCAAATGACCAATACAATGCTTGCTAACCTTCAATAAATTTACAACCTCTACTTCTTAGATGTGAAGTCATTAATCCCCATGGAATAAGCAAATGAGACATATATAATTTCAGATTTATGACAATCAACTCATTCAACAATTTACTCATAGGATATAAGTGAAGCACACGAGTAAATGACAAACTACTCCAAAAAGATATAAGTGAAGATCAATGAGTAGCTAAATAATTATGTAACTATGCGAAGACTATCTCTCATTAAAGAATTTCAGATCTTGTTATTGTATTCAAACAGCAAGCAAACAAAATAAAATGACATTGCAAGGATAGCACAACTCATGTGAAGAAGCAAAAACTTAGGCTCAACCGATACTAACTGATAGTTGTTGAAGAAGAAAGGTGGGATGCCTACCGGGGCATCCCCAAGCTTAGATGCTTGAGAATTCTTGAAATACTATCTTGGGGTGCCTTGGGCATCCCCAAGCTTAAACTTTTGTGTCTCCTTAATTCCTCTCATATCATGGTTTCTCTTTTTATCAAAAGCTTCATCCACATCAAACTCAACAAGAACTCGTGAGATAGGTTAGTATAAACCAATGCAAAACCTTATCATTTTCTACTGTAACAAATTACTAAAATTATTATTAAACATTGCATACTAAATGCCTCTGCATATTTAATACTCTTATCCTCAAATAGAATCATTAAACAAGCAAACACATGCAAACAATGCAAACATAACAGCAATCTGCCAAAACAGTACAGTCTGTAAAGAATGCAAGAGTATCAATACTTCACTAACTCCAAAAATAATGAAATAAAATTAACACTGTAGTAAATTTATCATAGCTCATTATGCAAAATGTTTCAACATTATACCATGCTCCGACTATTCTAGGGAATTTTTGCAACAGCGGTAAACTTTCTGTTTTCAAATAGCAACATGTATACTAGCAAAATAAGCATGGCAAAGGCTATCCTTGACTTTTTTTATTGAAACTAAAGATGCAAAACATTATTCTAAGTAACAGAAAGCAAATACTAACAAAAGAAAATGATGCTCCAAGAAAAACACATATCATGTGGTGAATAAAAATATAGCTCCAAGTAAAGTTACCGATGAACGAAGACGAAAGAGGGGATGCCTTCCGGGGCATCCCCAAGCTTAGGCTCTTGGTTTTCCTTGAATATTACCTTGGGGTGCCTTGGGAATCCCCAAGCTTAGGCTCTTGCCACTCCTTATTCCATAGTCCATCAAATCTTTACCCAAAACTTGAAAACTCCACAACACAAAACTCAACAGAAAACTTGTAAGCTCCGTTAGTGTAAGAAAACAAAACCACCACTTAGGTACTGTAATGAACTCATTCTAAATTCATATTGGTGTAATATCTACTTTATTCCAACTTCTCTATGGTTCATACCCTCCGATACTACTCATAGGTTCATCAAAATAAGCAAACAACACATAGAAAACAGAATCTGTCAAAAACAGAACAGTCTGCAGTAATCTGTATCAAACATATACTTCTGGAACTCCAAAATTCCTACCAAATTAGGAAGTCCTAAGCAATTTGTGTACCAATCCATAGAAAAAATAATCAGATCAGAAGCACGTTTCTGTGAACTAAGAAAACTAATTTACTGGGTGCAAAAGTTTCTGATTTTCAGCAGGATCAACACAACTATCACCGTAAGCTATCCTAACGGTCTTACTTGGAACTTTATGGAAACAAAAGCTATAAAACATGATTACTACAGTAGAATAATCATGTGGACACACAAAAACAGTAAGGATAAATATTGGGTTGTCTCCCAACAAGCGCTTTTCTTTAATGCCTTTCTAGCTAGGCATGATGATGACAATGATGCTCACATAAAAGATACGAATGGAAACATAATGGGAGCATCATGAAGCATATGACTAGCACATTTAAGCCTAACCCACTTCCTATGCATAGGGATTTTTTGAGCAAACAACTTATGGGAACAATAATCAACAAGCATAGGAAGGCAAAACAAGCATATCTTCAAAAATTTAAGCACATAGAGAGGAAACTTGACATTATTGCAATTCCTACAAGCATATATTCCTCCCTCATAATAATTTTCAGTAGCATCATGAATGAATTCAACAATATAACCAGCACCTAAATCATTCTTTTCATGATCTACAAGCATAGAAAATTTACTACTCTCCACATAAGCAAAATTCTTCTCATTCGGAATAGTGGGAGTATCATAAGAGACTTGAACACTAAAAATTGTTTCCACATTAAAAGAGTAATGTTCAGAAAAGGGGTAATCATAATCATGACAATATTTATAAATATAATCATCACCACTTTTTATAGCATAAGTTTCATCACAATAATCATCATAAGAAGCAACTTCGTTCTCATCATAATCGATTGAAACCTCTCCCAAGATAGTGGAATCACTAAATAAAGTTGACACTCTTCCAAATCCACTTTCATATTCATCACAATAAAATTCAACATCCTCCAAAATAGTGGGATCACTACTTCTTAAAGTTGACACTCTTCCAAACCCACTTTCATCAATATAATCATCATAAGTAGGAGGCATGCTATCATCATAACAACTTTGCATATCAAAACTTGGGATGCTAAAAATATCATCTTCATTAAACATAGCATCCCAAGCTTGGAAAAACATTAATTTCAGCAAATATATTCTCAAATATTTCATTCTCATGAAACATAGCTTCCCCAAGCTTGGGCCTTTTCATATCATAAGCATATCACTCTCATCATTAATAGTATGGATATTCAAGGAGTTTATACTAACAACATTGCAATCATGCTCATCATTCAAAGATTTAGTATCAAGCATTTTAATGCACTCTTATTCTAGCAATTGAGCACAATTTTCCTTTCCATCAAACTCAGGAAAGATATTAAAAGGACAAAGCGTATGAGACAAACTCAATTCCTTTTTTTGTAGTTTTCTTTTATAAACTAAACTAGTGATAAAACAAGAAACAAAAAGATTCGATTACAAGATCTAAAGATATACCTTCAAGCGCTCACCTCCCTGGCAACGGCGCCAGAAAAGAGCTTGATGTCTACTACACAACCTTCTTCTTGTAGACGTTGTTGGGCCTGCAAGTGCACAGGTTTGTAGGACAGTAGCAAATTTCCCTCAAGTGGATGACCTAAGGTTTATCAATCCATGGGAGGCGTAGGATGAAGATGGTCTCTCTCAAGCAACCTTGCAAGCAAATAACAAAGAGTGTCTTGTGTCCCCAACACACCCAATACAATGGTAAATTGTATAGGTGCACTAGTTCGGCGAAGAGATGGTGATACAAGTGCAATATGGATGGTAGATATAGGTTTTTGTAATCTGAAAATATAAAAACAGCAAGGTAACTAATGATAAAAGTGAGCGTAGACGGTATTGCAATGATAGGAAACAAGGCATAGGGTTCATACTTTCACTAGTGCAAGTTCTCTCAACAATAATAACATAGATAGATCATATAACAACCCCTCAACATGCAACAAAGAGTCACTCCAAAGCCACTAATAGCGGAGAACAAACATAGAGATTATGGTAGGGTATGAAACCACCTCAAAGTTATTCTTTCGGACCGATCTATTCAAGAGTTCGTAGTAAAATAACATAGAGCTATTCTTTCCGCTCGATCCATCATAGAGTTCATACTAGAATAACACCTTAAGACACAAATCAACCAAAACCCTAATGTCACCTAGATACGCCATTTTCACCTCAAGTATCCGTGGGCATGATTATACGATATGTGTCACACAATCTCAAATTCATCCAACCAACACAAAGTACTTCAAAGAGTGCCCCAAAGTTTCTACCAGAGAGTCAAGAAAATGTGTGCCAACCCCTATGCATAGGTTCATGGGTGGAACCCGCAAGTTGGTCACCAAAACATACATCAAGTGTCACGTGATATCCCATTGTCACCACAGATAAACACGGCAAAACATACATCAAGTGTTCTCAAATCAAAGACTCAATTCGATAAGATAACTTCAAGAGGGAAACTAAATTCATCACAAGAGAGTAGAGGGGTAGAAACATCATAAGATCCAACTATAATAGCAAAGCTCGCGATACATCAAGATCATGCCATAGAGAGAACACGAGAGAGAGAGAGAGATCAAACACATAGCTACTGGTACATACCCTCAGCCCCGAGGGTGAACTACTCCCTCCTCGTCATGGATAGCGTCGGGATGATGAAGATGGCCACCGGTGATGGGTTTCCCCTCCGGCAGGGTGCCAGAATGGACTCCCGAGAGGTTTTTGGTGGCTACAGAGGCTTGCGGCGGCGAAACTCCCGATCTATCTTGATATTCGATGGTTTTAGGGTACGTAGGCTTATAAAGGCGAAAGAAGTTGGTCGGGAGGTGCTCGAGGGGCCCATGAGACAGGGGGCGCGCCCAGTAGGGGGGGCGCCTCCCTATCTCCTAGCCTCTTCGAGGATCTTCTGACTTGAACTCCAAGTCTCCATGATGATATTCTTCCAAAAATCACGATGTCGAAGGTTTCATTTCGTTGGACTCCGTTTGATATTCCTTTTCCTCGAAATACTAAAACATGCAATAAAACAGCAATATGGGCTGGGCCTCCGATTAATAGGTTAGTCCCAAAAGTAATATAAAAGTGTATAATAAAGCCCGTAATCATTCAAAACAGATAATAAAATAGCATGAATGCTTCATAAATTATAGATACGTTGGAGACGTATCACTGTCTGCCATGGGCATGCCAAGTTTCAGGTTCTCCCATGAGGTGAACGTGACTGACAGCGCCAGGCTGTCTCTGTTCTTTGAGCGTGTCCTTGACGCCCTGAAGCTGCTCCAATCCACCAGGCGGCCTACCTGGCCGAGGAGTCCTGGAAGCTCTGTTGGGGCGCCTTCACCAAGGTGCTCACCAAGGTGGCACACTGGAACCCCAGTGTTGACTTCGCTCAGGCGTTTGATAGCTTGCCGGAGGGCGTCCACCGTCAGGTGCTCAAGGAGCGCAGCGAGCCCATCATCAGCTGCGTCAGCGGAGTCACGAGGCTGGAGGGCCAGCGCCAGGATCAGCTGCTTTATTCCTTGCTGTCGCTACGATTTTGCACCCAAGAAAATTTATCTTAAGTTAGAATCGCGACAACTTTTGATGTAATATAACCCTGTTATGCCTTGAACTGATTGCATGTTATCCTCCCGTTTAGTTCATCCTTGTATTTTCTGCACCCTACGCTTAATTGGATAGGCCTGCCGACGCGTGCACCCCTTGCCGCAATTGCTAGAAGGACAAATCCTTAGCAGCATGCAGAGGGCGTCGATGCCAACATGTTACCTTGCCGCTTTTCGCGCAGTCACATGAGTTGTCAAGCGGACTCGAAACATAACAAGGGCGCTGTTGATTACGGCAAGGTACCCCGCCGTCCTTACCAGAGAGCAACACATGAGCTGTTGAGCGGACTCAAAATAGAACAGGGGCGTTGCCAATCGGGGCAGGGTCCCTTTTGCGTGCAGGTTCTTCATACAAGGACCAAAACCATCAAGGAAGATAACTTGATAAAAAGAAGGATTAGTCAAGGTTTGGTTGACTTAGCTTTTTGTTGCTATGTGGGTCATCGTCGCCGCTGCAGATGACGCCGCTCGCGTGGCTTCTCACACCAGGGCAGCACGGATGACTTTGATGTCCTCCACCACTGGCATCCGCTGTGTCGCCCGTCCGCGTGGGCACGGGCGGAACGACTACTGACGGGACGATCACTATGATCGTCTTCTTCTTCGGTGCCATGGCGATGGAGAAACTATTGTCCTAACTAACAGAACAGATTCTCACAACTAATTCCCCCTACCTAGCACCAAAGATGTCGGGGAAAACAAACACCTATGGGGTCACAAGGATCCCTTCTATGTTCGGCAGGGGATTAGCTGCATGAAGAGCAGGTCGAGCCATTAGCACACACGGGATTTTACCCAGGTTTGGGCTGCAAAGATGCATAACACCCTAGGCCCGCTTGTCTGGATTTATGTGTTCTTGAGCTTTTGAACTAGCTATGATGCATGCCTGGTCCAAAAGTCTGAATCCTCTCTCGGTATGCCTCGGACCTCCGTTTATATGTAAAGGGGTTGCCACGGTGGCACACAGGAGGTGGCAAGCTACAGTGTACGAGCTTATCGCTTGGCACCGTAGGACAAACGCATTTAATGTGTTGCCTACGTGCCCTCTAGCTTTATCGGGGACGACAACAGAAGCCATCTCGTCCGTCGCCGCTCCTCCTTGCTTCGACACGTGTCCAGGATGACGAGGCATGCAGCGCCACGCTTGCTAACTAGCTGTTGTGGTGGCACAATGGTAGAGCTTCCAGGAAGATCTGCATGCCGCCACACTGGCGCCTGCTTAGTTGGCCCGCTGATCATTGCACAGGACTGGTGGTGAGGTGGTGAACCCTTGCCGGGCGCGCGTCAGGCCACAGCCCAGCGATCGTCCCCGATAAGGCTTGCCGGGGGCCTTGGAGTCGTCCCCAGCAAGGGTCTTGCCGGGGCTCTTCGTCTTCTGGTCCCACGTGGACCCGTGGGTTGCCAATCTTTATGAGGATCTGCATGCTACCAAGCATGCACTCTCAGATCTTGGTCTTAACGTTGTCAATGGTGTCAGAGCTCTCAGCTCCAAGGGTGGTGGGTTTGCTGATGCTGTTTAGGTTGCTCCAGCAATGGAGTTGCCGGGGGAGGTCCAGCTCGCCCTCTGCTCCTTGTTCTTCGAGTATCTGCCTTGGTAGTCTTTGGGTTTTTGTCTCCCTCTGACTTGCCAAGCCCTGCCGCAGGTGTGGCTGCAGCTGCCCGTGCACTAGTAAGGGGTACAGAAGTACCCATACTTTTGTACACCAACACTTCAGTTTTTCAAAATAAGTATTGGTGATTTTCTATGTTGCTATAAACCCATTTTCCCTACAATTGTTACTGATCTAGTTTTAAATATTATAGGATGAACAGAAGTGTTCTTACTTGGAGTGGGTTGATCAAGAGTGGCCATAGTCTTTGAAGATTTTCCTAGCAAAGCTCTAGAGCATGTATGAGGAAGAGAACAGAGGTAGGCTTAGAGAAAGTGTTGTCAACGCTGAAGAATATTGGAAGATGCGAGATAAAAAGAGGAAGGTGGAGAATGAGCGCAGATTTTTTCAATCAGACTTGGCTAGGATGGTGTTGGCGAAGGAGGAGGCACTTTCCCAGTTGGCCAGTGCAAAATAGGTTCTTACTGAACTGAAAGAAGAGGTGGATAAGATGAGCCTGGATGATCTTGATTAGGGAAATGAATATATTGTTCTAATATTGTTCTTATGAAGTTGAACTAGCTATATGTTGTACTGTGTTGTTTTCAGGTAGCTATCGTATTGTGATGTTAAAATATATCTATGTGCTTGATATGAAATTGGCAAACAACTATTTGATATGAAATGTGAATTTGCGTAATACTGGAATTATAAATTGTAAACTAATAAACCTGCTAAATGGGTCATGGAACTTTGCAAACTGTTCTAGCAGTAAAAGCACTTGTGATGGATAGCCCAATGCCACTGTCGGCGTCCTGGATTTGGGGGTAACCAGCCCTGCCTGCCTGCGGCCCATCGCGCGGCTCCATCGGCGGCCTGGTACGGCCCGACTTCAACACCAACACCGCAAGACCCTCGTGACAGGCCAAGCCTCGCGAGGCAGGCGATGCCAAGACCCCCGATGGGATTGGCCTCCTCAGGAGGGCTCCTGAGGGGCGGAGAGTTCTATGCAAGCTAAATCACGAGGCTCGACTAACGTGAGCCATGACGACCAAGGCCAGGCGGGCGCCAGGTGGGCATCAGGCAGGCGCAGAGTGCAGGTTTCCTCTTCGGTGCAAAGGAGGCATGCCACAGGCGCGGAGTCTCGAGGAGTCAGCCAAAGGTTTCCATTCCGGTGCAACAAGACCAAGGCCGCTAGGACGGCAAGACGGAGGTCATCGACGAGCCCACCACAGCGTCACAACCAGAGGCTTTTCACAGTCGAAGACAACTTTTGTCAGGATAGACTATACTACGTGTCCCGTTTCAAATCCGGTCGTTGTGGGATCCCTTCCCACTCATATTTGGGAAGAGGACCAAGGCCACTATAAACAGGACTAGCCACCACCATAGGAGGGGGATCGAATCCATTCTCACCCGACCACCACACCAGCACTAGAACACCTCACCTCCTGAGGCTTGTTCACCCACTGTACCAGTTCATCCATAGCCCTTCGAGGCAATCCACCACACCACACTGGATTAGGGTGTTACACCACAACGGTGGCCCTAACCAGTATATATCTTTGTGTCTTTGTGTCTCTTTGAGCTCGACGCGTTAGGCTTAGGAGGATCGCGAGTAGGCAGGCTGGGCAGGTTGAGATCACCGCACGCACCCCAGAGTTTCAACCTCTCAAGGGTTGCCGGATCCCTAAATCCGACATTTGGTGCGCCAGGTAGGGGTGCGTTGGATCCTCTCTTCCGTTGTTCAATCCACCACCGCTCCGACACCTCCATGGCCGACGTGCGCCGGGCTCGCGCCGAGCGTCGGGCTGCTGTCGCCGCCCGCGTCGCTTAGACGGCTCCGTCGGGTGACGGTTGTGCCCGCCGTGCTCCTTCTCCGATGGCCAATGCCTCCATGGGCCCTGCCGGCCACGAGCAAGAAGCTTCGTTGCTGCACCCATCGATGTGGCGTGACGGCCGCACTGCTACTCCATCACTGACCCCAGCCAATTCGTCATCCGATGCGCGTCGCAGCCAGGTGGATGCGCAGGCCACTCTGCTGACGACCTGGGAGCTTCTTCGCTACTGCCCGGTGGGTGATCTCTATGAGGAGTGGCTCGGGCGGATCGCTGAGCTCATCAGTGTCACGCACGGGGGCTCTGATGGGCCGGCTCGCTCGCTGCCTCAGCAACCACCTGTAGCGGGCAACGTGGCTCATGGGGCTCCTCCACCACCTCCAGCTCGGGGTGCCATCATCAAGCCAAGGCGTATGGCTCCACGACGCGACCCGCAGCGCCCGGCACCGGCTCGGGATGACATGAGCTGCCATGGGTGCACCATCCCCAAGGAGAAGTACGCGTGCTTCCAGCGCCCCAGCGCCAGGCTCACGTGCCGCCACAAGAGGTGGCGGTGCGCGTGCACCAGGATCATATTCCACCCCCTCGACGACCTCCGGTGGCCACGGCAGGATGCCGCGCGTTTACTATGGAGCTCCGCAACGTTGTCTGGCCAAGCAAGTTCAAGCCCGACCTACCTCCACGCTATGACGGCACCGCCGACCCCGCCGAGTTCTTGCAGCTCTATGAGCTGATCATCGAGGCGGCCAAAGGCGACGAGAAGATCATGGCAAACTGGTTCCTGATGGCCCTCAGGATGGCGCGCGTTCTTGGCTCCTGAACGTTACCGAGGGGTCGGTTTCTTCTTGGGAGGAGATGCGCAGCGGCTTCATCGCCAACTTCCAGGGTACTCGCGACCGTCCACCGGCCGCGGATGACCTGCACCGCATCAACCAGCAACCTAGAGAGACCCTGCAGAAGTATATCCAGCGCTTCAACAATGTTCGCCTCAAGATTCCCAAGGTGTAAGACGAGGCCATCATCTCCGCGTTCACCGATGGCGTCCGCGATGTCAAGATGAAGGAGGAGCTCGCCATCCACGAGGACCTCTGCACTGCTCTGGAGATGTTCAACATGGCGAACAAGTGTGCAAGGGCTGAGGAGGGACGCCTCTCCCTCCTCGAGCTCCCCGATGTTGAGACAGAAGACAAGAAGACCAAGACCAAGGACGTGAAGCGCAAGGGGCCAGCCGTGCTTGCAGCCGAACCAGAGTCGAAGCGTGGCCGCGATCACCCCGAGTCATCCAAGGGCAAGCGGCCGTTCTGCACCTTCCACAACGTTTACAACCACAACACCAGCGACTGCCAGGAGCTCAGGGCTCTCCGCGACGGGCGCCTCGGTCGATGCCCTAAGCGCAACGATTGAGGATACGGTCGCGGAGGTGGCCGATGCGTAGGACGTTGGGATGGACGCGACCGTCGTCAGGAGTGGCGCGACCAGCCTCGTGAGGACCGCTGGCAGGGCGAGCCTCGCGAGGGCAACTAGAGGGAGCAGCCTCGTGAGGATCAACCTCAGGGTAACACAGCCTTGCCTCCTCTGCCTCTACCGCCAAGGAGGAAGAAGATCACCACCAGGACGAGGGGGCTGGGGTCTTCTAGGAGCCTCGAGCCATTGCCTGCATATTGGGCGGCTCACAGGCCCCGGCTTCCCACCGTATCTTTAAGCAGTTCGCACGCGAGGTGAATGCGGTGCTCCCCAAGCCTGAAGCAATTCGCCCTCTCAAGTGGTCCAAGTGCGCCATCACCTTCGACTCCTCGGATCGGCTCAAGTGTGCGGCTACCGCTGGTGCGCTCCCCATGCTTTGCTCCCCCGTCATCAGCAACGTGGTCGTCACCAAGACTCTCATCGATGGCGGAGCATGGCTCAACATTCTCTCTGTTCAGACGTTCGACAGGCTTCAGGTACCATACTACCAGCTTCACCCCACCAAGCCATTCTCAGGAGTGACCGACGGATCGACACACCCAATCGGGCAGGTTCGCCTCCCTGTCACCTTCCGCGAGTGCAACAACTACCACACTGAGCTCATCGACTTCGACGTCGCTGACATCCTCCTACCCTACAATGCCATCCTAGGGTACCCATCACTGGCCAAGTTCATGGCAGCCACGCACCACGGCTACAACGTCCTCAAGATGCCAGGAGGCGGCGGCGTCAGCACAGTCTCCTGTCAGGAGAAGGATGTTGTGTGATCCCTCGAGCGGGCTTTCCAGGCTGCAGCAGTTGAGAACCCCGAAGACGAAGACGGCACCCTCCCTCCTGAGGTCGCCCCCAAGATGAAGAAGTTGCAACTGGGATAGGGGTCTCGTGAGGGAGCATCACTCGAGGACGCGGCGCTGAGCCTGGCGTCTCCGGACGCGGCCCCTTCACCCATCGCATAGGAAGGAGTGTCCGGCGCTCCTCTCAAGCTGTGCTCGGGGGATCTCCTTTGGAGGGCCTCAGATCTAGCCAATGTCGCGAGAGTGGCGCTCGGGCACCATGTGGAGGTGCTCTTCAGAGAACGCTTCCCAGGAGAAGGCAGCAGGCGTGAGGCACCAGGTGTTCAGGAATTCATCAGCAAGGCAATCAAGGAGATTCAGGAAGGAAGGGTTCTGCAAGGCGATCGTCGCCTGCCGCATGGCGCAGCTCACTGCCCTAGCGAGGGTAAGGAGCTTCGCGTATGCATCGACATCCCCAGGCTCAACAGGGCCGCGTCTCGATAGCTCATGTGGCCGTCTCATGTCGGCCAATGCGAGGGTCCACCTCAGAGCTACGTCTGCATGCCTTTTGGCCTGGCAGGTGTGGTTGAGGCATTCCAGCGCTGCATGAGGGACGCTTAGACGGCCTGCGAGGCCAGACACCAGGCGGTCCTAGCGGAGATGGAGGAGCACCTTCAGGAGCCTCTCGGTCCCTCCGAGTCTCCCAAGGCTCAGTGCCGGAGCGGCTCATGAGGAACGACTTTAGCGGCACGCATTTGTTTGGCTACTTCAACAACTCTTCAGCAACGGTACCAGGTGACATCTCTCTAGTTCATTCAGTTTGGGGGCGCCCCTTGGGCTGCATCATCCCCAGGCCGTGTGGGTCCGTTCCTACGGCATGTATCCCTTCCGCATTTATCAGAGCCAGTTACAATCCTTTGCAAGCTACTTTTGAATTATTGACTGCCTGACCGGTGCTTCATTGCTCAGAACGTCTCGCGCCCTTGCAAGCCCTCCCATGACCGCCTCATGATTAAGGACTGGCACGACGTCTGTGCTCGGGTCCGTCCCTGCAGCGTCGCTAAACCCAAGTAGCTGAGCTCTGGCTCATGGGCTAGTCCCCGTGTACGTCACCTCCTGTGGCTCTTGGTGCCTTGTTCTCGCATGAGCTAATCGCGGGTGAATGAGTGAGGGCGCGTGACCTGGTGCCCCCGTGGCCACGGGAACCGCGTGCCGGTTGTTTTTCTTCTGGATCTTTGCATGAGAAGACTGGGCATGACGTCTGTGCTCGGGTCCGTCCCTGTAGCGTTGATAAATCCAGCGGCTGAGCTCTGTTTGGCGGGCCGGTCCCGTTCACGTCACCTCCTAGGGTCATTGGTGTCTAGCCTTCTCATGCAATAACCTCAGGAAACTCATTCGGTGCAGGCTGCCTAACCATCTCGTAGGACCAACTCAAGCATCTCCAATCAAGACCAGGCGCAATCCGCCTTGATATAGGGCCTCGTGAGTCCCGTGCTGGCTCACGGGTGCCCATATACACCTCCTCCGGCCCTGCGGTGCATGCCACGTGTCAGGGCAGGGCTGTACACGCCCTGGGGACTCTCCTCATAGGGAGCCCCCTCCCACGCACCAGTGGAAGCACCATGCTCTGCGCTGGCCGTTGACACTACCGAGGAGCGGCTATGCCCGTGCAAGAGCGGAAGCACTATGCTCCGCACTGGTGATAAACAACTGGGGGTGGCCTCATGGCCGCATTAACCTCAGGGAGCCTCCAGGCTCAGTGGCTAGCCTCACCGCGCTGCTCTCCCTCGGGAAGGTAGCGCGAGGAGGCTAGGCACGGGGGCTACGCTTAGGTCACGCCTGGCGTACCCCACCTTGCCAGACCTCACGGGCTTGGTCTTCGCGCACCCCTTCCAAGTGAGAGCTCGGCGAGGAAAATGTAGGATGGTTTGTTCGTACGTCAAGGGGGACTCCTAAGAATCGCGTCTCAGGAGCCTAACTGGTCACGTAGCCCCTCACCTCTTGGGCTCGTCTTGGTGATCCAGACGGCTCAATGACGGCTGAGGCATGCGCGGGACCGGGCCCTGCCGACGCAGAACGCCAAGACCTGGCTGTCACCCTTCTTTTTCAAGCCGTTCGCATGTCAAGGGGGACTCCTAAGCATCGCGTCTCAGGAGCCTAACTGGTCATGTAGCCCCTCACCTCTTGGGCCCATCCTGGTGATCCAGACGACTCAACGATGGCTAAGGCATGCGCGGGGCCTGGCCCTGCCGACGTAGAACACCAAGGCTTTCCCCTTCATCTTTTCCTAAGCTGTTCGCACGTCGAGGAGGACTCCTGAGCATCGCATCTCACGAGCCTAACTGGTCACGTAGCCCCTCACCTCTTGGGCTCGTCCTGGTAATCTGGACGACTCAACAACGGCTGAGGCATGCGCGGGGCCGGGCCCTGCCTACGCAGAACACCAAGGCTTGACCCTGCATCTTTTCCTAAGCTGTTCGCACGTAAAGGAGGACTCCTGAGCATCGCGTCTCAGGAGCCTAACTGGTCATGTAGCCCCTCACCTCTTGGGCTTGTCCTGGTGATCCGGACAACCCAACGATGGCTAGGGTACGCGCGGGGCCGGGCTCTGCCGACGCAGAACAACAAAGCAAACGAAAAAGCTGAAGGAGCATAATCTAGTTATTACAAAACACATTGTTCCAAGAAAATAGTTTTAAATGCCTTCCCAAGGCATGTTGCATGATACAGGACAAACAGGGAAAAGTAGAATCGCCGGCACCTCTTCAGACTTGGGCATCACCACTGCCCGCCAGCAGAGGCTCATCGCCAAGCGCGTCGCCTGTTCCACTGGCTTCTGTCGGAGGACCAACGACCAGGAACTTGCTCAACATAGCGTCCACGAAGCTCTTCACGGCGGCAGCGGCAGCATCCTGGGAGTCGGGGTCCACCGAAGTAAGGAAGGGGGAGAGGTCGAAGCTGGCATCCTGGAGATAAAGACGGCTGAAGACGCACGTCAGGGCCGAGGAACAAAGTGAGTGTGCCTCGCTTTCCACCAAGGAAGCAAACCCGTCGACAACATCTTCAAGCACCGCAACAACTTCAGGAAGTAGAGTAGCAGGGCTCTCCTTCGGGGTCGTCACCATCGCCTTCTTCAGATCATCTCCAAAGAGCGCCTTCTGGGCCTTGTGGAAACGTGCCTCGTGAAGGAAATATGCCCTAGAGGCAATAATAAAGTTATTATTCATTTCCTCATATCATGATAAATGTTTATTATTCATGCTAGAATTGTATTAACCGGAAACATGATACATTTGTGAATACATAAGACAAACTTAATGTCACTAGTATGCCTCTACTTGACTAGCTCATTAATCAAAGATGGTTATGATTCCTAACCATAGACATGAGTTGTCATTTGATTAACGGGATCACATCATTAGGAGAATGATGTGATTGACATGACCCATTCCGTTAGCTTAGCACTTGATCGTTTAGTATGTTGCTATTGCTTTCTTCATGACTTATACATGTTCCTACAACTATGAGATTATGCAACTCCCGTTTACCAGAGGAACACTTTGTGTGCTACCAAACGTCACAATGTAACTGGGTGATTATAAAGGAGCTCTAAAGGTGTCTCCAAAGGTACATGTTGAGTTGGCGTATTTCGAGATTAGGTTTTGTCACTCCGATTGTCGAAGAGGTATCTCTGGGCCCTCTCGGTAATGCACATCACTATAAGCCTTGCAAGCAATGTAGCTAATGAGTTAATTATGGAATGATGCATTAAGTAACGAGTAAAGAGACTTGCCGGTAACGAGATTGAACTAGATATTGGGATATCGACGATCAAATCTCGGGCAAGTAACATACCAATGACAAAGGGAACAACGTATGTTGTTATGCGGCTTGACCGATAAAGATCTTCGTAGAATATGTAGGAACCAATATGAGAATCCAGGTTCTGCTATTAGATATTGACCGGAAACATGTCTCGGTCATGTCTACATAGTTCTCGAACCCGTAGGGTCCGCATGCTTAAGGTTTCGTTGACAGTTTTGTTATGAGTTTATGAGTTTTGATGTACCGAAGGTTGTTCGGAGTAACGGACATGACGAGGAGTCTCGAAATGGCCGAGACATAAAGATCGATATATTGGACGACTATATTTGGACACCGGAAAGGTTCCGGGTGAGATTGGGACAATACCGGAGCGTTGGGAGGTTATCGGAACCCCACGGGAGGTATATGGGCCTTATTGGGCCTTAGTGCAAAGGAGGGGAAAGGATCAAAGGAGGGGGCGCGCCCCCCAAGCCCAATCCGAATTGGGAGGGGGCCGGCCCCCCTTTCCTTCCTCCCTCCCTCCTCTTCCTTCCGTCTCCCTCTCCTAATAGGAAAGGGGGGAGTCCTACTCCCGGTTGGGGTTGGACTCCCCCCTAGGGCGTGCCACCCCCTTGGCCGGCCCCTTCCTCCACTCCTTTATATACGGGGGAGGGGGGCACCCAATAGACACAACAATTGATCTCTTGATCTCTTAGCCGTGTGCGGTGCCCCCCTCCACCATAGTTCTCCTCGATAATATTGTAGCGGTGCTTAGGCGAAGCCCTGTAACGGTAGAACATCAAGATCATCACCATGTCGTCGTGCTAACGGAACTCTTCCCCGACATTCTGCTGGATCGGAGTACGGGGGACGTCATCGAGCTGAACGTGTGCAAGAACTCGGAGGTGCCGTAGTTTTGGTGCTTGATCGGTCGGGTCGTGAAGGCGTACAACTACATCAACCGTGTTGTGCTAACGCTTCCGCTTTCGGTCTACGAGGGTACGTGGACAACACTCTCCTCTCTTGTTGCTATGCATCACCATGATCTTGCGTGTGCGTAGGAATTTTTTTGAAATTACTACATTCCCCAACAGTGGTATCAGAGCAGTTTTTATGCGTAGATGTTATATGCACGAGTAGAACACAAGTAAGTTGTGGACGATACAAGTCATACTGCTTACCAGCATGTCATACTTTGGTTCGGCGGTATTGTTGGATGAAGTGGCCCGGACCAACATTACGCGTACGCTTACGCGAGGCTGGTTCTACCGACGTGCTTTGCACACAGGTGGCTGGCAGGTGTCTGTTTCTCCAACTTTAGTTGAACCAAGTGTGGCTACGCCCGGTCCTTGCGAAGGTTAAAACAACACTAACTTGACGAACTATCATTGTGGTTTTGATGCCTAGGTAAGAACGGTTCTTGCTCAGCCCGTAGCAGCCACGTAAAATTTGCAACAACAAAGTAGCGGACGTCTAACTTCTTTTTGCAGGGCATGTTGTGATGTGATATGGTCAAGACGTGATGCTATATTTTATTGTATGAGATGATCATGTTTTGTAACTGAGTTATCGGCAACTGGCAGGAGCCATATGGTTGTCGCTTTATTGTATGAAATGCAAGCGCCCTACAATTGCTTTACTTTATCACTAAGCGGTAGCGATAGTCGTAGAAGCAATAGATGGCGAAACGACAACGATGCTACGATGGAGTTCAAGGTATCGCGCCGGTGATGATGGTGATCACGACGGTGCTTCGGAGATGGAGATCACAAGCACAAGATGATGATGGCCATATCATATCACTTATATTGATTGCATGTGATGTTTATCCTTTATGCATCTTATCTTGCTTTGATTGACGGTAGCATTTTAAGATGATCTCTCACTAATTATCAAGAAGTGTTCTCCCTGAGTATGCATCGTTGCGAAAGTTCTTCGTGCTGAGACAGCACGTGATGATCGGGTGTGATAGGCTCTACGTTCAAATACAACGGGTGCAAAACAGTTGCACACGCGGAATACTCAGGTTAAACTTGACGAGCCTAGCATATACACATATGGCCTCGGAACACGGAGACCGAAAGGTCGAACGTGAATCATATAGTAGATATGATCAACATAGTGATGGTCACCATTGAAAACTACTCCATCTCACGTGATGATCGGACATGGTTTAGTTGATTTGGATCACGTGATCACTTAGATGACTAGAGAGATGTCTATCTAAGTGGGAGTTCTTTAGTAATATGATTAATTGAACTTAAATTTATCATGAACTTAGTACCTGATAGTATTTGCTTGTCTATGTTTGTTGTAGATAGATGGCTCATGTTGTTGTTCCGTTGAATTTTAATGCGTTCCTTGAGAAATCTAAGTTGAAAGATGATGATAGCAATTACAGGGACTGGGTCCGTAACTTGCGGATTATCCTCACTGCTGCACAGAAGAATTACGTCCTGCAAGCACCATCGGGTGCCAGGCCTGCTGCAGATGCAACTGACGACGTTAAGAACGTCTGGCAGAGCAAAGCTGATGACTACTCGATAGTTCAGTGTGCCATCCTTTACGGCTTAGAACCGGGACTTCAACGACGTTTTGAACGTCATGGAGCATATGAGATGTTCCAGGAGTTGAAGTTAATATTTCAAGCAAATGCCCGGATTGAGAGATATGAAGTCTCCAATAAGTTCTATAACTGCAATATGGAGGAGAATAGTTATGTCAGTGAACATATACTCAGAATGTCTGGATATAATAATCACTTGATTCAACTGGGAGTTAATCTTCCTGATGATAGTGTCATTGACAGAATTCTTCAATCACTACCACTAAGCTACAAAAGCTTCGTGATGAACTATAATATGCAAGGGATGGACAAGACTATTCCCGAGCTCTTCGTAATGCTAAAGGCTGCGGAGGTAGAAATCAAGAAGGAGCATCAAGTGTTGATGGTCAATAAGACCACCAGTTCCAAGAAAAAGGGTAAAGGGAAGAAGAAGGGAACTTCAAGAAGAACAGCAAACAAGTTGCTGCTCAGGAGAAGAAACCCAAGTCTGGACCTAAGCCTGAGGCTGAGTGCTTCTACTACAAGCAGACTGGTCACGGGAAGCAGAACTGCCCCAAGTATTTGGCGGATAAGAAGGATGGCTAGGTGAATAAAGGTATATGTGATATACATGTTATTGATGTGTACCTTACTAATGCTCGCAGTAGCGCATGGGTATTTGATACTGGTTCTGTTGCTAATATTTGCAACTTGAAACAGGGACTACGGATTAAGCGAAGATTGGCTAAGGATGAGGTGACGATGCACGTGGGAAATGGTTCCAAAGTCGATGTGATTGCGGTCGGCATGCTACATCTACATCTACCTTCGGGATTAGTTTTAGACCTGAATAATTGTTATTTGGTGCCAGCGTTGAGCATGAACATTATATCTGGATCTTGTTTAATGCGATACGGTTATTCATTTAAATCTAAGAATAATGGTTGTTCTATTTATATGAGTAATATCTTTTATGGTCATTCACCCTTGAAGAGTGGTCAATTTTTATTAAATCTCGATAGTAGTGATGCACATATTCATAATGTTGAAACCAAAAGATGCAGAGTTGATAATGATAGTGCAACTTATTTGTGGCACTGCTGTTTGGGTCATATTGGTGTAAAGCACATGAAGAAACTCCATACTGATGGACTTCTGGAATCACTTGATTATGAATCACTTGGTACTTGCGAACCATGCCTCATGGGCAAGATGACTAAAACGCCGTTCTCCGGAACTATGGAGCGAGCAACTGATTTGTTGGAAATCATACATACTGATGTATGTGGTCCAATGAATATTGAGGCTCGCGGCGGGTATCATTATTTTCTCACCTTCACAGATGATTTGAGCAGATATGGGTATATGTACTTGATGAAACACAAGTCTGAAACATTTGAAAAGTTCAAAGAATTTCAGAGTGAAGCGGAAAATCATCGTAACAAGAAAATAAAGTTTCTACGATCTGATCGTGGAGGAGAATATTTGAGTTACGAGTTTGGTTTACATTTGAAGCAATGCGGAATAGTTTCGCAACTCACGCCACCCGCAACACCACAACGAAACGGTGTGTCCGAACGTCGTAATCATACTTTACTAGATATGGTGCGATCTATGATGTCTCTTACTGATTTACCGCTATAATTTTGGGGTCATGCTTTAGAGACAGTCGCATTCACGTTAAATAGGGCACCAGCAAAATCCGTTGAGACGACACCTTATGAACTGTGGTTTGGCAAGAAACCAAAGTTGTCGTTTCTTAAAGTTTGGGGCTGCGATGCTTATGTGAAGAAAGTTCAACCAGATAAGCTCGAACCCAAATCAGAGAAATGTGTCTTCATAGGATACCCAAAAGAGACTATTGGGTACAACTTCTATCACAGATCTGAGGGCAAGACTTTTGTTGCTAAATTCGGATCCTTTCTAGAGAAGGAGTTTCTCTCAAAAGAAGTGAGTGGGAGGAAAGTAGAACTTGATGAGGTAACTGTACCTGCTCCCTTATTGGAAAATAGTTCATCACATGAACCGGTTCCTGTGACAACTACACCAATCAGTGAGGAAGCTAATGATATTGATCATGAAACTTCAGATCAAGTTATTACCGAACCTCGTAGGTCAACCGGAGTAAGATCCGCACCAGAGTGGTATAGTAATCCTATTCTGGAAGTCATGTTACTTGACCATGGCGAACCTACGAACTATGAGGAAGCGATGATGAGCCCAGATTCCGTAAAATGGCTTGAGGCCATGAAATCTGAGATGGGATCCATGTATGAGAACAAAGTATGGACTTTGGTTGACTTGCCTGATGATCGGCAAGCCATCGAGAATAAATGGATCTTCAATAAGAAGACTGACGCTGATGGTAATGTAACTGTCTACAAAGCTCAACTTGTTGCGAAAGGTTTTCGACAAGTTCAAGGGGTTGACTACGATGAGACTTTCACATACGTAGCGATGATTAAGTCTGTCCGAATCATGTTAGCAATTGCCGCATTTTATGATTATGAAATATGGCAAATGGATGTCAAAACTGCATTCCTGAATGGATTTCTGGAAGAAGAGTTGTATATGATGCAACCAGAAGGTTTTGTCGATCCAAAAGGTGCTAACAAAGTGTGCAAGCTCCAGCGATCCATTTATGGACTGGTGCAAGCCTCTCGGAGTTGGAATAAACGCTTTGATAGTGTGATCAAAGCATATGGTTTTATACAGACTTTTGGAGAAGCCTGTATTTACAAGAAAGTGAGTGGGAGCTCTGTAGCATTTTTGATATTATATGTAGACGACATATTGTTGATTGGAAATGATATAGAATTTTTGGATAACATAAAGGGATACTTGAATAAAAGTTTTTCGATGAAAGACCTCGGTGAAGCTGCTTACATATTGGGCATCAAGATCTATAGAGATAGATCAAGACGCTTAATTGGACTTTCACAAAGCACATACCTTGATAAGGTTTTTAAAAAGTTCAATATGGATCAGGCAAAGAAAAGGTTCTTGCCTGTATTACAAGGTGTGAAGTTGAGTCAGACTCAATGCCCGACCACAGCAGAAGATAGAGAGAAAATGAATGATGTTCCCTATGCTTCAGCCATAGGCTCTATCATGTATGCAATGTTGTGTACCAGACCTGATGTATGCTTAGCAATAAGTTTAGCAGGGAGGTACCAAAGTAATCCAGGAGTGGATCACTGGACAGCGGTCAAGAACATCCTGAAATACCTGAAAAGGACTAAGGATATGTTTCTCGTTTATGGAGGTGACAAAGAGCTAGTCGTAAATGGTTACGTCGACGCAAGCTTTGACATTGATCCAGACGATTCTAAATCGCAAACCGGATACATGTTTATATTGAACGGTGGAGCTGTCAGTTGGTGCAGTTCTAAACAAAGCGTCGTGGCAGGATCTACATGCGAAGCGGAGTACATAGCTACTTCGGAAGCAGCAAATGAAGGATTCTGGATGAAGGAGTATATTTCCGGTCTAGGTGTCATACCTAGTGCATCGGGACCAATGAAGATCTTCTGTGACAATACTGGTGCAATTGCCTTGGCAAAGGAATCCAGATTTCACAAGAGGACCAAGCACATCAAGAGACGCTTCAATTCCATCCGGGACCAAGTGCAGGTGGGAGACATAGAGATTTTCAAGATACACACGGATCTGAATGTTGCAGACCCGTTGACTAAGCCTCTTCTACGAGCAAAACATAATCAGCACCAAGACTCCATGGGTGTTAGAATCATTACTGTGTAATCTAGATTATTGACTCTAGTGCAAGTGGGAGACTGAAGGAAATATGCCCTAGAGGCAATAATAAAGTTATTATTTATTTCCTCATATCATGATAAATGTTTATTATTCATGCTAGAATTGTATTAACCGAAAACATGATACATGTGTGAATACATAAGACAAACTTAAAGTCACTAGTATGCCTCTACTTGACTAGCTCATTAATTAAAGATGGTTATGTTTCCTAACCATAGACATGAGTTGTCATTTGATTAACGGGATCACATCATTAGGAGAATGATGTGATTGACATAACCCATTCTGTTAGCTTAGCACTTGATCGTTTAATATGTTGCTATTGCTTTCTTCATGACTTATACATGTTCCTACAACTATGAGATTATCCAACTCCTGTTTACCAGAGGAACACTTTGTGTGCTACCAAACATCACAATGTAATTGGGTGATTATAAAGGAGCTCTACAGGTGTCTCCAAAGGTACGTGTTGAGTTGGAGTATTTCAAGATTAGGTTTTGTCACTCCGATTGTCAGAGAGATATCTCTGGGCCCTCTCGGTAATGCACATCACTATAAGCCTTGAAAGCAATGTAGCTAATGAGTTAGTTACGGAATGATGCATTACGTAACGAGTAAAGAGACTTGCCGGTAATTAGATTGAACTAGGTATTGGGATACCGACGATCAAATCTCGGGCAAGTAACATACCAATGACAAAGGGAACAATGTATGTTGTTATGCGGTTTGACCGATAAAGATCTTCGTAGAATACGTAGGAGCCAATATGAGCATCTAGGTTCCGCTATTGGTTATTGACCGGAAACATGTCTCGGTCATGTCTACATAGTTCTCGAACCCGTAGGGTCCGCATGCTTAATGTTTCGTTAACAGTTTTATTATGAGTTTATGAGTTTTGATGTACCGAAGGTTGTTCGGAGTCCCGGATGTGATCACAGACATGACGAGGAGTCTCGAAATGGTCGAGACATAAAGATCGATATATTGGATGACTATATTTGGACACCGGAAAGGTTCCAGGTGAGATTGGGACAATACCGGAGCTCCGGGAGGTTATCGGAACCCCCCGGGAGGTATATGGGCCTTATTGGGCCTTAGTGGAAAGGAAGGGAAAGGAGCAAAGGAGGGGGCCCCCCAAGCCCAATCCGAATTGGGAGGGGGGTCGGCCCCCCTTTCCTTCCTCCCTCCCTCCTCTTCCTTCCCTCTCCCTCTCCTAATAGGAAATGGGGAGTCCTACTCCAGGTGGGGGTTGGACTCCCCCCTAGGGCGTGCCACCCCCCTTTGCCAGCCCCCTCCTCCACTCCTTTATATACTGGGGAGGGGGCACCCCATAGACACAACAATTGATTTCTTGATCTCTTAGCCATGTGCGGTGCCCCCCTCCACCATAGTTCTCCTCGATAATATTGTAGTGGTGCTTAGGCGAAGCCCTGCAACAGTAGAACATCAAGATCGTCACCATGCCGTCATGCTGACGGAACTCTTCCCCGACATTCTGCTGGATCGGAGTACGGGGGACGTCATCGAGATGAACGTGTGCATGAACTCGGAGGTGCCGTAGTTTCGGTGCTTGATCGGTCGGGCCGTGAAGACGTACGACTACATCAACCGCGTTTTGCTAACGCTTCCGCTTTCGGTCTACGAGGGTACGTGGACAACACTCTCCTCTCTCGTTGCTATGAATCACCATGATCTTGCGTGTGCGTAGGAATTTTTTTTGAAATTACTATGTTCCCCAATACCTCGAGGGAGGTAAGAATGTTGCGCTCCATGGCGGCCGCCTTCCTGGCCTCGGCGAGGGCCTCTTGGGCTGCCTCCGCCTCCTCCTTCAGCTTCGTCAGGCGGTCGCGCTCTCTAGCCTGCTCTAAGGCCGCCTTCTTCACATGGGCGTCTTGGTTGGCGACGGCAGCTTCCTGGGCCTTCAGCTTCTCCTCATGCTCCTTGAGCTGGCTGGCCTAGGCGGCCTGCCAGTCCTGGAGAGCCTTCAGATCTGCCTCCACCTCGCGGCACCGGTCCTCAGCTTCTGTGGCCTCCTTTCGCGCCAGGTCACGCGTCGTGGCAGCCACCCCGAGCGCCTTCTGGGCTTCCTCCACAGAACCCCAGGCCGAACGAACAGACGCATCAGCCTTGAGCCAACCAGAGATCAGCCCCAGGTGTGTCTACGCCGAACGACGATCCGGTCCCTGAAGCTCACCCTGGAGGAGGTCCAGCACCGCCCTTACCTCCTCCAGGGTCCCGGAGGGAGCAGGAGCGCCATGACTCGGCCACGCGCTGGGCAAGGGAGGAGACGCCTTCGGCGTCAAGGCAGAAGAAACCTCAGCCTCAAGAAGGACCGGGGCTCCGGAGGCTGGTTGACCTCAGCAGCCACGGCAAGGCTAGGCGCCAGAGGGGCCAGGCCTGCCGAGGGCACGGGACCTCCTAAAGACGGGCATTTACATCCTCCGGAGATGGCATCACCTCCGGGGCCGCGGGGGCGGCGGCACTCTCCTTCACCAAGGCCGCGGCGTCCGCTTCAGCGTTTGCGGCTGCCGTGCCCTCCTTCTGCTTCTTCGTTGGCTGCTGCCTAACGACTGGAGAAGACCCTAAGTACCACTTCAAGAGCCAACAAACAAGGTTAAGGGAGAGACTTACTGGTCGACGAAGGCATAGCTCCTCTTCATGCTCAGCAGCGGGCGCAGGGGCGGAGCGGCTGGAGCCAAACTCTTGGGAGTAGGAGAACTTGCGGTTGGAGCCGATCGGGACGGCGTCGGCGAAGGTGGGCTGCTCCCCAGAGGAATCAGTGCGGTCATGCTCTACTTCATGACCACTCGCTTGGGCTGCTTCGAAGAGGCCACCCCAGACCTCGTGGTGACTCCAGAAGGGCGCGGCACCTCCACCACCGGGGGTTCGTCATCATCATAATCGTCAGGAAGGTCACGCGGGAGCTCCCTTTGCTGCAGGGCAGAGGATTCCTCCACAACCCCGTCCTCGGTGGCCTCGGAGGATTGGTCATCGGAGGACAGGTGCACGAAAGCAGTAGGCGGCGGGGAAGGCCCCAGCCGCACGAACCCAAGCTCGTCGAAGACAGGCATGGCCGCGACAGCCTCCTCGGCATCATCATGGCAGTACAGCGAAAGCCAGTCTTCCGGAGGGTCGCTCAGGTCCTTCCCCTTCAGGTCGAGCAACACCTTGCTTAGCTCCTCCTCGGGAAGGGGATCTCGGCGCAGGTGGATTTTGTCGTCATCACCACCAAGCTTCCACAAGGGACGGGGGCGGTCTTGAAGCGGCGCGATGTGCTTCCTCAGGAACTTCTTGATGAGCATGGCCCCCGTCAGCTTCGCGCTCTTCAGCTCCTTATCCATCTTCTTCACCCAGGCGTCAGGGAAGGGTCGGTGATCTTGTCAGAACGCCACCACTTCTCGAAGACGGGGAATGCGGTCGGCAGCTTCAGCGAGCTCTGGGAGCACTTGGCATCCATCAGAACCCACCTCTTCACGACATCCTCCACCTTCCCGGCACGGGAGATTGCGTTACCACCCGCGTCGTGACGAAGCTGATGCACCCAACCGTATTGTCGCCGGTCTTGCGAAGGAAGAAGAAATGGTGGAACAAGGCAATGGAGGGCATCACCCCCACGAACGCCTTGCTGTGGATGCTTGCAATAGAGGTTAATCATAAGTGGGATGCTTGTCCAAGTAAGGGCAGTACCCAAGCACCGGTCCACCCACATATCAAATTATCAAAGTACCGAACGCGAATCATATGAGCATGATGAAACTAGCTTGACGATATTCCCATGTGTCCTCGGGAGCGCTTTTCCTATTATAAGAGTTTGTCTAGGCTTGTCCTTTGCTACAAAAAGGATTGGGCCACCTTGTTGCACTTTATTTACTTTTGTTACTTGTTGCTCGTTACCATTTATCTTATCACAAAACTATCTGTTACCACTTATTTCAGTACTTGCAGAGAATACCTTGCTGAAAACCGCTTATCATTTCCTTCTGCTCCTCGTTGGGTTCGACACTCTTACTTATCGAAAGGACTATGATAGATCCCCTATACTTGTGGGTCATCAAGACTTTTCTGGCGCCATTGCCGGGGAGTGAAGCGCCTTTGGTAAGGAAAAATTTATTTAGTGTGCTGAAATTTTCTATCACTTGTTACTATGGAAAGAAATTGTTTGAGGGGCTTGTTCGGGGTATCTTCACCCCGTCCGGTTGAGCCAAGAGTTGCTCCTCAACCTACTGAACCTACTGAACCTACTGAATCTATTGAAGATGAAACTGCTTTTCAGATCCCTTCGGGTATGATGGAAAAACTGCTAGCTAACACTTTTGCAGGAGATGCAACAAAGCATCCTGACGAACATCTATGCTTTGTGGATGATATTTGTGGACTATTTAAGCTTGCATGTATACCTGATGATGTTGTTAAGAATAAGGATTTCCCTTTATCTTTGGAGGGAGATGCATTGACATGGTATAGGCTATGTGATGATACGAGGTCATGGAACTATAAAAGAGTGAAATTGGAAGTTCGTCAAAAGTATTAACCTATGCATCTTGTTCATCGTGATCGCAATTATATATATAATTTTTGGCCTCATGAAGGAGAAAGCATCGCTCAAGCTTGGGGAGGCTTAAATAAATGTTATATTCATGGCCCAATCATGAGCTCTCAAAATTGACAATTCTCCAGAATTTTTATGCTCGGCTTTCTGAAAATAATCGCAACATGCTCGATACTTCTTGTGCTGGCTCTTTTATGATGAAGTCTATTGAATTTGGATGGAATTTATTGGATAGAATTGAACGCAACTCTGAAGATTGGGACCTCGACGAAGGTAAGGAGTCAGGTATGACACCTAAGTTTGATTGTGTTAAATCTTTTATGGATACCGATATTTTCCGCAAGGTTAGCACTAAATATGGACTTGACTCTGAGATAGTAGCTTCTTTTTGTGAATCTTCTGCTACTTATGTTGATCTCCCCAACGAGAAGTGGTTTAAATATCATCCTCCCATAGAAGTAAAAGTAGCTGCACCTATTAAAGTTGAAGAAAAGATTGTCACTTATAATGATCCTATTGTTCCTACTTCTTATGTTGAGAAACCCCCTTTCCCTGTTAGAATGAAGGATCATGCCAAAGCTTCAACTGTTGTTCGTAAAAGTAATACTAGGACTTATACACCTCCTGAGCAAGTCAAAGTAGAACCCAATATTGCTATTGTTAAAGATCTCTTGTCTGGTAATATTGATGGGCATGTTATTCAATTCACTGGTGAAACGGCTAGAATTGCTAAACCCTGTGATAGAGATAAACATAGACCTGTGGTAGGCGTGCCTGTTATTTTTGTTAAAATAGGACATCATTGTTATCATGGCTTATGTGATATGGGTGCTAGTGCTAGTGTTATACCCATTGACTTATACAAAGAAATTATGCATGAGATTGCACCTGCTGAGTTAGAAGATATTGATGTTACAATTAAACTTGCCAATAGAGATACTATATCTCCAATGGGAATTGTTAGAGATGTTGAAGTCTTGTGTGGGAAAACCAAATATCCCGCTGATTTTCTTGTTGTTGTTTCTCCCCAAGATAGCTTTTGTCCTATTATATTTAGTAGACCCTTCTTGCGCACCGTTAATGCTAAGATAGATTGCAAAAAGAATGTTGTTACTGTTGGCTTGGATGATATGGTTAATGAGTTTAATTTCTCTAAATTTAGTAAACAACATCGTGAGGAAGAATTGCCTTGTAAGGATGAAATTATTGGTCTTGCTTCTATTGTTGTACCTCCTAGTGATCCTTTAGAACACTATTTGCTAGACCATGAAAATGATATGTTCATGAATGAAAGAAGGGAAAGAGATGAAGTATTCTTTAAACAGGAACCTATTCTGCAACACAATTTGCCTGTTGAAATCCTAGGGGATCCTCCTCCACCCAAGGGTGATCCCGTGTTTGAGCTTAAACCGTTGCCTGATAATCTTAAATATGCTTATCTTGATGAAAAGAAAATATATCATGTTATCATTAGTGCTAACCTTTCAGAGCATGAAGAAGAAAGATTATTGAAAACTTTGAAGAAGCATCGTGCCGCTATTGGATATACTCTGGATGATCTTAAGGGCATCAGTCCCACTCTATGTCAACATAAAATAAATTTGGAAGCTGATGCCAAACCAGTTTGTGATCCTCAACGACGTTTGAATCCTAAAATGGAATAAGTGGTAAGAAAAGAAATACTCAAGCTTCTGGAGGCAGGTATAATTTATCCCGTTGCTGATAGTCAGTGGGTAAGTCCTATCCATTGTGTCCCTAAGAAGGGAGGTATTACTGTTGTCCTTAATGATAAGGATGAATTGATTCCGCAAAGAATTATCATAGGTTATAGGATGGTAATTGATTTCCGCAAATTAAATAAGGCTACTAAGAAAGATCATTACCCCTTACCTTTTATTGACCAAATGCTAGAAAGACTATGCAAACATACACATTATTGCTTTCTAGATGGTTACTCTGGTTTTTCTCAAATACCTGTGTCGGCTAAAGACCAATCAAAGACTACTTTTACATGCCCTTTTTGGTACCTTTGCTTATAGACGTATGCCTTTTGGTTTATGTAATGCACCTGCTACCTTTCAAAGATGCATGATAGCTATATTCTTTGACTTTTGTGAGAAAATTTGTGAGGTTTTCATGGACAACTTTTCCGTCTATGGTTCCTCTTTTGATGATTGCTTGAGCAATCTTGCTCGAGTTTTGCAGAGATGTGAAGAAACTAATCTTGTCTTGAATTGGGAAAAGTGCCACTTTATGGTTAATGAAGGTATTGTCTTGGGGCACAAAGTTTCTGAAAGAGGTATTGAAGTTGATAAAGCCAAGGTTGATGCTATTGAAAAGATGCCATGTCCCAAGGACATCAAAGGTATAAGAAGTTTCCTTGGTCACGCGGATTTTATAGGAGGTTCATCAAGGACTTCTCAAAAATCTCCCGGCTTCTGGCTAATTTATTACAAAAAGATGTACCATTTGTCTTTGATGATGATTGTGTAGAAGCATTTGAAATACTTAAGAAAGCATTAGTCTCTGCACCTGTTGTTCAGCCACCAGATTGGAATTTACCCTTTGAGATTATGTGTGATGCTAGTGATTATGCTGTAGGTGCTGTTCTAGGGCAAAGAGTTGATAAGAAATTGAATGTTATCCATTATGCTAGTAAGACTCTAGACAATGCTCAAAGAAATTATGCTACTACCGAAAAGGAACTTTTAGCGGTTGTATTTGCTTGTGATAAATTCAGACCCTATATTGTTGATTCTAGAGTAACTATTCATACAAATCATGCTGCTATTAAATATCTTATGGAAAAGAAAGATGCAAAACCTAGACTCATTAGATGGGTTCTCTTGCTTCAAGAATTTGATTTACATATTCTTGATAGAAAAGGAGCTGAGAACCCTGTTGCTGACAACTTGTCTAGGCAAGAGAATGTTCTTGATGACCCACTACCTATTGATGATAGCTTTCCTGATGAGCAATTAAATGTCATAAGTACTTCTCGTAGCACTCCTTGGTATGCTGATTATGCTAATTATGTTGTTGCTAAATTTATACCGCCTAGCTTCACATACCAACAAAAGAAAAGGTTTTTCTATGACTTGCGACATTACTTTTGGGATGACCCATCTTTATAAAGAAGGATTAGATGGTGTTATTAGACGTTGTGTACCTGAGCATGAACAGGAACAGATCCTACGCAAGTGTCACTCCGAAGCTTATGGAGGACATCACGCTGGATATAGAACTGCACATAAGGTATTGCAATCCGGGTTTTATTGGCCTACTCTCTTCAAGGATGCCCGTAAGTTTGTTTTGTCTTGTGATGAATGTCAAAGAATTGGTAATATCAGTAGACGTCAAGAAATTCCTATGAATTATTCACTTGTTATTGAGCCATTTGATGTTTGGGGCTTTGATTATATGGGACCTTTTCCTGCCTCTAATGGTTACACTCATATTCTAGTTGCTGTTGATTACGTTACTAAGTGGGTAGAAGCTATTCCAACTAGTAGTGCTGATCATAACACTTCTATTAAAATGCTTAAGGAAGTTATTTTTCCGAGGTTTGGAGTCCCTAGATACTTAATGACTGATGGTGGTTCACACTTTATTCATGGTGCTTTCTGTAAGATGCTTGCTAAATACGATGTTAATCATAGAATTGCATCTCCATATCACCCGCAGTCTAGTGGTCAGGTGGAATTGAGCAATAGAGAGCTCAAATTAATTTTGCAAAAGACTGTTAATAGGTCTAGAAAGAATTGGTCCAAGAAACTGAATGATGCATTATGGGCCTATAGAACTGCATATAAAAATCCTATGGGTATGCCTCCGTATAAAATGGTTTATGGAAAAGCATGCCATTTACCTCTCGAACTAGAACATAAGGCATATTGGGCTATTAAAGAGCTCAACTATGATTTCAAACTTGCCGGTGAGAACAGGTTATTTGATATTAGCTCACTTGATGAATGGAGAACCCAAGCTTATGAAAATGCCAAGCTGTTTAAAGAAAAAGTTAAAAGGTGGCATGATAAAAGGATACAAAAGCGTGAGTTTAATGTAGGTGATTATGTATTGCTATACAACTCTCGTTTAAGATTTTTTGCAGGGAAACTTCTCTCCAAATGGGAAGGTCCTTATGTTATCGAGGAGGTCTATCGTTTCGGTGCCATAAAAATCAACAACTTTGTAGGCACAAATCCGAAGGTGGTGAACGGTCAAAGAATCAAACACTATATCTCAGGTAATCCTATAAATGTTGAAACTAATGTTATTTGAAAACGTAACCCCAGAGGAGTACATAAGGGACACTTTCCAGAACGTTCCAGACCCCGAAAAGGAATAGGTATGTGGTACGGTAAGTAAACCGACTCCAAAACAATTTTAAGGCAATATTTCTCCGTTTTGGAATATTTAGAAAAATAGAAAAATAAGTAGTAGTCCGGGGAGGACACGAGGCCTCCACGAGGGTGGAGGGCGCGCCCTACCCCACTGGGCGCGCCCCCTACCTCGTGAGCACCTCGTGTGCCCTCCGGACTCCGTTTCCTTGCACGATACGTATTTTGGTCGGTAAAAATTCATTATATATACTCCCGAAGGTTTTGACTCCTGTATCACGCAAATATCCTCTGTTTTCGTTTCGAGCTATTTCTGTTGCAGATTTAGAGCACCATGACTTCTCCCTCCTCCAACCATGAAGATAAGGATGCCTGGCTATTGAAGATTGAGTTGAAAAGAGAGGAACCAGAAGAGATCAACAAGGATGAAAGGATCAAGAAGGCTATGGAGGTTCAAGCTCCGGTGGTGAAAGAAGAAGACATCCCTCAACCTTTACCTAACCTTTTCACTCCAACAAAGATTGAAGCCTTCTAGATGATTGAGTTAGCCCGCATACAGAACAAGTATCTTACACAGGAGAATATTTTGTTGAAGGATCATATTGCCGGGCTCAAGAACATTATCCGCAAGTTGGAGGAACTTTTACGCTCGATGTGCGATTATCCACCGTGATCATCACCACCTCCATCACCTCCGAGGACATAACCACATGGGTATGGGCACTCCCCTTGGCAACTGCCAAGCTTGGGGGAGGTGCCCTGGTATCGTATCACCATCACAACTCTTATCTTTACCGTTTTCTTAGTTCGATCCTATTAGTAGTATCTTGATTGAGTACAATAAAGTCATGGCATGATCTAGTTTTGAGTTTTGCTTTATGATCCTTCTTTGTAATCGAGTCCATGAGCTATATAATAAAGATTAGTGTTGAGTCAAGGGCTTGAGTATTTTGCCATGATCTTGGGTGATTAGAACAAAAAGAATAAAAAGAATCAAGAGTTCATATTGATCTTATTGAAAGTAATGACTTCACATATAAAAAGTATGATGATTTAAAGTTCTTGGGAGTTGGCAAATATAGCTTTGGTCATCGTTGCAATTAATAGGAAGTAATAAGGAAAGAGAGGTTTCACATATAGATATATTATCATTGACATCTTTTATGATTGGGAGCACTCATTAAAATATGACATGCTAAAGAGTTGATGTTGGACAAGGAAGACAACATAATGAAATATGTTCTCTTACATCTGAGATAAAGTATGTTGTCATGGTTCCTCTATCGTGTTGAGTTTGCCTTTCCCCCTCATGCTAGCCAATTCTCAGCACTAAGTAGAAATACTACTTGTGCTTCCAAATACCCTTAAACCAGTTTTGCCATGAGAGTCCACCATATCTACCTATGGATTGAGTAAGATCCTTCAAGTAAGTTTTCATCGGTGCAAGCAATAAAAAATTGCTCTCTAAATATGCATGACTTATTAGTGTGGAGAAAATAAACTTTGCACGAACTTGTTGTGGATGCAATAAAAGCGACGGACTGCATAATAAAGGTTCACATGCAAGGGGCAATGTAAAGTGACGTTCTTTTGCATTAAGATTTTGTGCATCAACCCTAAACGCGCATGACAACCTATGCTTCCCTCTGCGAAGGGCCTATCTTTTATTATTTTCCTCTACCTTATTATTTTCCTCTCCCTCTGCTTCCCTATATTTATTGTTATCGGCTTTTCGCTTGAGGACAGGCGAGGTCTAAGCTTGGGGGAGTTGATACGTCCATTTTGCATCATGCTTTTATATCGATATTTATTGCATTATGGGCTGTTATTTCACGTTATGTCATAATACTTATGGTTATTCTCTCTTATTTTACAAGGTTTACATGAAGAGGGAGAATGCCGGCAGCTGGAATTCTGGGCTGGAAAAGGAGCAAATATTGAAGGACTATTCTGTGCAACTCCAAAAGTCCTGAAACTCCACGGAACACCTTAAAATAAATAAAGAAAAATCGTCGCCAAAGATGAAGGCCAGGGGGCCCACACCCTGCTCACGAGGGTGGGGCGCGCCCCCCTGGGCGCGCCCCCCTACCTCGTGGGCCCCCTGGTGGCTCTCCGACACCCATCTTCTCCCATATGAAGTCTTTCGATGAGAAAAAATAGCAGAGAACCTTTCGGGACGAGACTCCGTCGCCATGAGGCAGAACCTTGGCGGAACCAATCTAGGGCTCCGGCGAAGCTGTTCTGCCGGGGACACTTCCCTCCGGGAGGGGGAAATCATCACCATCGTCATCACCAACGCTCCTCTCATCAGGAGAGGGCAATCTCCATCAACATCTTCATCAGCACCATCTCGTCTCCAAACCCTAGTTCATCTCTTGTATCCAATTCTTGTCTCCAAGTCCGGGATTGGTGCTAGTAGGTTGCTAGTAGTGTTGATTACTCCTTGTAGTTGATGCTAGTTGGTTTATTTGGTGGAAGATCATGTGTTCAGATCCTTTATGCACAATATTACCCCTCTGATTATGAACATGAATATGCTTTGTGAGTAGTTACGTTTGTTCCTGAGGACAAGGGAGAAGTCTTGCTATTAGTAGTCATGTGAATTTGGTATTCGTTCGATATTTTGATGAGATGTATGTTGTCTAACCTCTAGTGGTGTTATGTGAACGTCGACTACATAACACTTCACCATTATTTGGGCCTATAGGAAGGCATTGGGAAGTAATAAGTAGATGATGGGTTGCTAGAGTGACAGAAGCTTAAACCCTAGTTTATGCGTTGATTCGTAAGGGGCTGATTTGGATCCATATGTTTCATGCTATGGTTAGGTTTACCTTAATACTTTTGTTGTAGTTGTGGATGCTTGCAATAGAGGTTAATCATAAGTGGGATGCTTGTCCAAGTAAGGGCAGTACCCAAGCACCGGTCCACCCACATATCAAATTATCAAAGTACCGAACGCGAATCATATGAGCATGATGAAACTAGCTTGACGATATTCCCATGTGTCCTCGGGAGCGCTTTTCCTATTATAAGAGTTTGTCCAGGCTTGTCCTTTGCTACAAAAAGGATTGGGCCACCTTGCTGCACTTTATTTACTTTTGTTACTTGTTGCTCGTTACCATTTATCTTATCACAAAACTATCTGTTACCACTTATTTCAGTACTTGCAGAGAATACCTTGCTGAAAACCACTTATCATTTCCTTATGCTCCTCGTTGGGTTCGACACTCTTACTTATCGGAAGGACTACGATACATCCCCTATACTTGTGAGGCATCACCTGCCTGCCTGCGGCCCACCGCGCGGCTCCATCGGCGGCCTGGTACGGCCCGGCTTCAACACGAACACCGCAAGACCCTCGTGAGGGGCCAAGCCTCGTGAGGCGGGCGGCACCAAGACCCCCAAAGGGATTGGCCTCCTCAGGAGGGCTCCTGAGGGGCGAAGAGTTCTATGCAACCTACCTCACGAGGCTCAGCTTACGTGAGCCATGACGACCAAGGCCAGGCGGGCGCAGAGCGCAGGTTTCCTCTTTGGTGCAAAGGAGGCAAGCTACAGGCGTGGAGTCCTGAGGAATCAGCCAAAGGTTTCCATTCCGGTGCAACAAGATCAAGACGCCAGGACGGCAAGACGGAGGTCATCGACGAGCCCACTACAGCGTCACGACCATAGGCTTTTTGCAGGCAAAGACTAATTTTGTCTGGATAGAATGTACTACTTGTCCCCTTTCAAATCCGGCCGTTGTGGGATCCCTTCCCACTCATATTTAGGAAGAGGACCAAGGCCACTATAAATAGGACTAGCCACCACCATAGGAGGGGGATCGAATCCATTCTCACCCGACCACCACACCAGCACTAGAACACCTCACCTCCTGAGGCTTGTTCACCCACTATACCAGTTCATCCGTAGCCCTTCGAGGCAATCCACCACACCACACTGGATTAGGGTGTTACACCACAACGGTGGCTCGGACCAGTATAAATCTCTGTGTCTTTGTGTCTCTTTGAGCTCGACATGTTAGGCTTAGGAGGATCGCGGGTAGGCAGGCTGGGCAGGTTGAGATCTTCGCACGCACCCCAGAGTTCGAACCTCTCAAGGGTTGCCGGATCCCTAAATCCGATAGCCACACATTTTTCTTCATCAAATCGTGTGTGATGTAGTTGATAAAAGCAAACATTTAACCAAGGTAGAGCGTGTGTGATAGTTACACCTGTCACACACGAGTCTATACATAAACCTGTGTGGGATGTACATACAAACGGAAACGTTTTCCCTGGATTGACTATGTAGGATGTACATACAAACGGAAACGTTTTCCCTGGATTGACTGTGTGGGATGTACATAAGAACGGAAACGTATTCTTTGGATTGACTGTGTGTGATATACATATGAACGGGAATGTTTTTCTGGGATTCACCGTCTGGAATGTACATATGAATGGAAATGATTGGGTTTCGATGCCTCGCCCGATAGCACACGAGCTCATTTTACCCCAGCCTGTGTGCTAGGAGGGCCTATCCCCAACGGTTTCTCAGTCATGTGGGAAGGACCCCCCCTATCACCCACACTCACTTGGCGACAGTTCCAAATGTCTTCGCGGAAAGGGGTTAAAAACCGTTTGTATAGCACTAACATGTACCAGTGTTTGTTCATGTAATCGACTGAACCATTGGTTTCAAAGATCATATAATATTTTTTTGTTTTTTGGTTTGTATTTTTTTAGCACGAGTCTATATTAATTGATAAAATTGTAATACATTTCATTTTTTTGTTGATGCAAAGATATTCCATTTTGTTTGCTATGCCAGAACTACAAATATGTCAGCCAGGTTGAATGTGTATTCTACAATAATAGTAGTATAGATGGTCCTTAAGTGGCACGCATCTGAAAGGGCCAAGATGTTGTACTAGCTTTGCCAAAAAAAGATGCGCTTCTAGCAAAAAAAAGTACAACAACCTGGCTTATGTATGTTATAGTTGATAATTATTGATCCAGATACTCTATAAGTGTTTATATGTTTGACAGTTTTCTATATTATTGGTTGATTGACTCGGTATTTTGAATTTTGAGACATTGCTTGTCTTTTGAAATTCATATCTAAATGGGATTACACTATATGTTGTGTGTGTCATACATGCTATAGTTGAGTTCGACATAAAGTGGTTTAAAATATTTGAATTCACCATAAATTGGATTCTACCTTCTGAATTCGAGCAAGGGTGTTTGTAAATGAAATTCATTTATGAAAGTGGAATACATCTTTGTTGTGCTTTTGAAGATATATAAGAAAACATAGAATGATTTATAAAGATTCGTGTAAGAATACAAAATGGATTTGAATTTAGTAGCTAGAGTAAATGTGATTGCTTATTCTCCGAAAATTTGAAAGAAGCGGCAAAACACCCACTCCCACGTCGGCTGCCCGAAACCAGTGTTTGCGAGATGGAAATTATTGTCTACCCCTGACAGCACAATCTATCAGCCCGATTTCCACTGCTCTCAATAGGGGTAATAGGGGTAGGTTAGTAACTTCAATTAGACATGACACGACCGCCTCTCACCCCATTAAGACACGGTTGGTGCCAAACGTGAGTGACAAAACACCTTTGATTCAAGCTCGTCCGAAAGACCTCTATCTCTCCCTCCATTTCGACATTCATACATGATGGGCGGGAAGACAAACTCTCCTCGGTCGAAATCAATCTAGGAAAATATTTTAAATAGGGGCAGGTTTGTAATTTCACTCATACGTCACACAGCTGCCTTACCTGTCAGCCCCACTCATCCATAGTGGGCGCCAAAACACCCTCTCCTTGCCTGAAATCGCTCTAGGCAAATATTGGGAGATGCAAAATTTTCGTTCTATCCCCAACCGACAAGTCGTCTGAAATTTTAATCGGGGGCTAACTTGAAGCGCATCCCAAAGACATGGTTCCTCGTACCTCTCCCTCCATTTTCCCATTCATACAACATCGACGCCATAACACCATCCCCACACCAGCCCTTCATCCGCCACCCCATCCATCGCCGCCATCCTCCACCATGCCTGAGCGCCTGCCTAGACCCCGTCGTCCATTGCTAGAGATCGATGTTTCTCATCCACAGCGCTGGACCAGGAGCCTTACATCGAGTCCTCTCGCTTCATCCACACCATCGTCCACCTTTCCAGGGCTGGTCCAACGACCTTCTCGTCCACCGCAACGGGATTTATCCCCCGATACCTTCGTCTACCATCAATGATCTGCTTCCACGCCACTGACAGCCATTGCACCCGTGATGCCTACTTGACGACACAAGAGAGGTGGTACTCCTTCATATCTGCTCAACTTGTTGATCTCAACCAGAAAATAGATCATCACTTATTTACTGTACTTCCTTTTTAGCTATTAGAATCTTAGTTGTTAGCTCAAAGCAGACATTGGTTGCTAAGTACCCTTTGTGCGGTTTGCAGCTTCAAATCTTCCATGGCATAGTCATATATAATATAGGGTTTAATTGATCATGCTTAGGGTTCCCCCTTTTATGATCACTATACGATCAGCCTACATGCTCCGTGTCATAATAGTATTGCTCCACCCATGAAGCCAAACAAGCTTAGTTGTTCCAATACGAATCTGATATGATGCTGATATTAGTAAAATAGAGTCGTTTAATTGGTTAGCTAAATGTTCCTAATTTATTTTTGAAATGCATGTACACTGCTGGGGCGGATCTATAGGGTGGCCACGGTGGGCCGCGGCCCACCCTAGGATTTCAGGTTAGCCCAAACCCCGATTCCGCTCTGTTCGATTTAGCTTTCGATCTCTACTCGCCCCCTGCCCTCATCGGCGACTTGTCGTCCCAGGACAACATGACTTTAGGAGGAGATGCCAGACTAACAGGAGGTTAGGAGCCACTCGCCCAGCAGCGTCACCACTGCCCAGGCACGCTGACGTGCCTACCTTCCCAGTACATCCAGGGCCCAGGCCTGCAACACCCACTCAGCCAACCTGATTTATCCTGATACACGTCCTCAACACTAAGCAGCCACTACCCATCACCCACTTTCTAATTGATTCATTACTCAATAGGCAGGACTGTCATTAGGGTCTGTTGTGTACTAAGTTCTAACTACACTTAATGGTTCAGATGTTTCAGTAATCTTTAGTACATGTAAAGTTGATAGGGTTTCAAAATTCCCGGTCTAAGACCAGACACTAGTCATGTTGGATTGTTGGTCATAGTGACATTGACCCAGATTACTACTGCATGCCAGGTTTGTTGACAATTTTGCTTGTCTTTCTTACTCATTCAATATGATATCCTATTATTCACTTCCATTACTTGCAAATAGTAAGTGCTAGCCCAACTTGTTGACAAGTAGTGATTGATTCATGATAACCCATAAGTACAGGGGATCACAACAGTTTTCGAGGGTAGAGTATTCAACCAAAATTTATAGATTCGACACAAGGGGAGCCAAAGAATATTTTTAAGAATTAGCAGTTGAGTTGTCAATTCAGCCGCACTTAGAGATTAAATATTTGCAGCAAAGTGATCAGTGGCACAGTAATATGATAGTTTGATAGTAGTAGTAATGGTAACAGTGGTAACGGTAACAACAGTAACAGTTTTGTGGCAGTTGTAACATTAGTAATAGTAATAGTAACTTAGCAAGAACAATATGTGGAAAACTCATAGCCATTGGATTGGTGATTACATTGGATATTCATCTTATAATAGTCATAACCTAGGGCGACACAAAACTAGCTCTAGTTCATAAATATAATGTAGGCATGTATACGATAAATAGTCCTACGTGCTTATGGAAAAGAACTTGCATGACATCTTTTGTCCTACCCTCCCGTGGCAGCAGGGTCCATAAGGAAACTAAGGGATATTAAGGCCTCCTTTTAATAGAGAATCGGAACAAAGCATTAACACATAGTGAATACATGAAGTCCTCAAACTATGGTCATCACTAGAAAGTATCCCAATTGTTGTCACCATGGGGTTTACGGATCACAACACATAGTAGGTGCATATGACTTGCAAGATCGGATCACGAACATAGATATTATGGTGAAAACATAAACGGTTCAGATCTGAAATCATGGCACTCGGGCCCTAGTGACAAGCATTAAGCATGGCAAAGTCATAGCAACATCAATCTTAGAACAAAGTGGATAGTGGGGATCAAGCTCTAACAGAACTAACTCAATTACATGATGAATCTCATCCAACTCCTCACCAACCAGCGACCCTACAAAGGAATTACTCACTCACGGTGGTGAGCATCTTGAAATTGGTGCTAGAGGACGGTTGGTGATGACGAAAACTGGAGATCCCCTCTCCGGAGCCTTGAACGGGCTCTAGATCTCGCCTCACAATGAAGAGCAGGAGGTGGCGGTGGCTCCATTTCGTAAAACACGATGAAACTTCCTCCCCTATTTTTTCTCCAAAAATGTGTTCCAAAATAATTCTGCAAAAAGGTTTATCCGATTCCGAGAACTTCTATCTCTGCACAAAAACAACACCATGGTAGTTCTGCTGAAAACAGCGTCAGTCCGGGTTAGTTTCATTCAAATCATGCAAATTAGAGTCCAAATCAAGAGCAAAAGCATTAGGAAAAGTAGATACGATGGAGACATATCAAATCCCCCAAGCTTAACCCATTGCTTGTCCTCAGGCACTTCAGGTGACAAACTGAAAGTGATAAAGAAAAACTTTTACGAACTCTTTTGTTCTTGTTTACATATATATGCTTAAATAGCACCCAGGTTTTCAGCAAAGATCATAAATAACCATGCAAGCAATGACTCTTAGAAATTATATTCACTCATATCAATGGCATAAACAGCTAGCGAGTAATAATAAAATATTTCAAATGCCAACACTTTGTCAAAACAATTATGATATAACATGACAATAATGGTATCTCGCTAGCCCTTTCTGAGACTGCAAAACATAAATGCAGAGAACCTCCAAAGTTCAAGCAGCGACTAAACATTGTAATTCATGGTAGAAAAGATCCAGTCATGGTGCATTCAACATTAACTATACACAATGCATGAGGATGACAATAGTGCTCTCAGGTTTAGTGCTTGTTTGAGAAGGTGATGACTCAACATAAAAGTAAAATAACATAAAATTAGAAAGATAAGCCCTTCGCAGAGGGAAATGGGGATTTGCAGACGTGCCAGAGCTCAAAGCTTAAATCAGAGATAAATCTAATTTTGGGAGGTACACCCTTCCTGTCAACGTCACAACCCAGAGTTTTCAATATCTTCCATGCTAAACACATTAGTGGCGGTTCCCAAGCGATAAAAATAAAGTTTACTCCCCCTCCACTAACAAACACAAGCCATGGCGAGCTGATCCTTGGGTGCCCTCCACCCAACAACAATCTAGGGGGAGTATTGTTTAAATTATTTGCATTTTTTTATTTCGGGACTCAGCATCCCTTTTACCAGCCCCTCTCGTGCAAGGATAAGTGAATAAACACTCATCATGAGAATAACGCGCTTAGCATGGAAGATACCTACTACCCTCTATCGCTCCATGAGCGGTCCAGGCACACAAAACAGATGTTCATTTGAAATTTTAGAGGTGACACATGCAAATTTACTTAAAATGGCAAGGTAATACCGCATACAGGTAGATATAGTGGACTCATCTGGAATAACTTGGGTTTAACAATTTTGATGCACAAGCAGTGTTCCCGCTTAGTACATGCAAAGGCTAGCAAGTAGGTTGAGAAGCGACCAGCTAGAGAGCGAAAACGGTCATGAACATGCATTATGAACAATCAACATTGAATACTAGCATGAGTTGGATATTTATAAACACGATGAACATAAATATCATCGAGGCTATGTTGGTTTTGATTCAACTACATGCATGAAGATGTGTCATGTCAAGCCACTTGAAACATTCAGAGGAGGATACCATATCATTATACTACATCACAATCATTTTAATGCATGTTGACACCCAAGATAATTCATTATCCACTCCTAGCTACTTAAGAATGGCATGAGCGACTATAATCTCTAAATGTCATTGCGAACATGTTTAATCATAACATATTGAATCATGGATACCAAGTTAAACATATTAATAAAAACAAAAACAAGTTGAGTTCATACCGGCTTTTCCTACCATAGTCACTTCATCAAATATCGTCATTATTGCCTTTCACTTGCATGACCGAATGATATGAAAATAATAATAGTGCAAGTGTGCCATGGACTAAGCTGGAATCTACAACATTTTATTCAGAGGAGAGGGCAAAATAATATGGGCTCTTTATTTGATCAATGATGACCCATAAGTGTAGGGGATCTATCCTAGTCCTTTCGATAAGTAAGAGTGTCGAACCCAACGAGGAGCAGAAGGAAATGACAAGCGGTTTTTAGTAAGGTATTCTCTGCAAGCACTAAAATTATCGGTAACAGATAGTTTTGTGATAAGGTAATTTGTAACGGGTAACAAGCAATGAAAGTAAATAAGATGCAGCAAGGTGGCCCAATCTTTTTGTAGAAAATGACAAGCCTAGACAAGTTCTTATATAGAGAAAAGCGCTCCTGAGGACACATGAGAATTATCGTCAAGCTAGTTTTCATCACGCTCTTATGGTTCGCGTTCGTTACTTTGATAATTTGATATGTGAGTAGACCGGTGCTTGGGTACTGCCCTTTCTTAGAAAAGCATCCCACTTATGATTAACCCCTATTGCAAGCATCCACAACTACAAAACAAGTATTAAGGTAAACCTAACCATAGCATGAAACATATGGATCCAAATCAGCCCCTTACGAAGCAACGCATAAACTAGGGTTTAAGCTTCTGTCACTCTAGCAACCCATCATCTACTTATTACTTTCCAATGCCTTCCTCCAGGCCCAAACAATGGTGAAGTGTCATGTAGTCGATGTTCACATAACACCACTAGAGGAGAGACAACATACATCTCATCAAAATATCGAACGAATACCAAATTCACATGACTACTTATAGCAAGACTTCTCCCATGTCCTCGGGAACAAACGTAACTACTAACAAATCATATTCATGTTCATAATTAGAGGGGTATTAATATGCATTAAGGATCTGAACATATGATCTTCCACCGAATAAACCAACAAGCATCAACTACAAGGAGTAATCAACACTACTAGCAGCCACATGTACCAATCTGAGGTTTTGGGACAAAGATTGAATACAAGAGATGAACTAGGGTTTGAGAGGAGACGGTGCTGGCGATGATGTTGATGGAGATTGACCCCCTCCCGATGAGATGATCGTTGGTGATGACGATGGTGATGATTTCCCCCTCCTGAGGGATGTTTCCCCGGTAGAACAGCTCCACCGGAGCCCTAGATTGGTTCCACCAAGGTTCCGCCTCGTGGCGGCGGTGTTTCATCCTGAAAGCTTGCTTATGATTTTTTCCAGGGTAAAAGACTTCATATAGCAGAAGATGGTCACCGGAGGCCTGCCAGGGGCCCACGAGGCAGGGGGGCGCGCCCAGGGAGGTAGGGCCCCCCACCCTCGGGTGGCCCCCCTTTGGTATTTCTTCCGCTCAGTACTTTTTATTAATTCCAAAAATGACTTTCTGGAGTTTCAGGACTTTTGGAGTTGTGCAGAATAGGTCTCTAATATTTGATCCTTTTCCAGCCCAGAATTCCAGCTGCCGACATTCTCCCTCTTCATGTAAACCTTGTAAAATAAGAGAGAATAGGCATAAGTATTGTGACATAACATGTAATAACAGCCCATAATGCAATAAATATCAATATAAAAGCATGATGCAAAATGGACGTATCAACACCTCCGAGCTTAGACCTCGCTTGTCCTCAAGCGGAAACCGAAATCAAAAAATATGTCCACATGTTTAGAGATAGAGGTGTCGATAAAATAAAATACAGACATGAGGAAATCATGATCATTCTTATAACATCAATATATATATATATATATATATATATATATATATATATATATTAACACTATTCTGATCCCGGGATCAGAATAGTTATTCTGATCACAGCGCGCCCTATAGAAGCCGCGGAGGTCCTGCTGAATTCCCGAACCCGCGAAGAAAAAAAAGGAAAATCCACCCAGTCCTACACCTCCTCTGCCCCCCGATTCCTCCAGAGCCGCCACCGGTCGCAAATCCTATCGCCGCACCGCTCCCTCCCCGGGATCCGGCTGTCGCGCCGCCCCCTCCCCGTGTCTGGCCGCCGCGCCACCCCCATCCCCAGATCCGTCGCCCCACCTCCACCATGCCAAAACCGCCGCCAGCCGACCGTGCTTGAGCTCGACGGCGTGCGGTCTCTCCACCCATCCCCACCACCACCTTCTACCGACATGCATCTCCATCTCCACCGCCCTTGGTGCTGCCGTCCTCTCCTAGCGCATCTCCGGCGCAGTACTGCTGGCCGGCGACAGCCCACCCAGGCCACCGCTTCACTGGCGACGCCACACCCAGCCCAACACTCCACCGGCAACGCCCATCCCGTCCCAGCTCTCCACCGGCGGCGCCCTTGTCCAGTCCGTTCAGCAGTGGCGGGGCCGTTCAATGACGCGAAGTAAGGTCGTTCACTGTTTCGGGGTCATCCCATCGATCCCCTCTTCAACACGTGCTGCTCGATCTCCCACCATGTAGGCGCACCGCTTGTTGTGTGCTGCCACTGCCAGGGTCGGCGAGACCCACCCGCCCATCCCCGTCCCCGCCTCTGGCCGCTTCTGAAGTCTAGCCTGACCAACCTCTTCAGTTCGATGTGTGGGTCACTATCCCTCGATACTACCAAGCTGCACCAACACTTTTAGTTCCTGCTCCTCTCAGACTCGGTGTGCTCTATAGATGAGGAGGCATGGAGATGTCGACTAGGTATGGGAGGCGTCGAGGCGAGCTGCTACTGCGGTGAGGAACCCCTTCACAATATATTTTTGGAATTTTCGTTTGGACCATTTGTGGGACACGCTAGTGGTGTTAATTTTCTTGACTCTCTCTCTAGTTTTAGGCAACCTGTGAAGTGGTTAGTGAGAAGAGTGGTCGCTGCATCCTGAGAGTATGAGCACAAATCTTGGCCCGGTCTTTGCTATTTGAACACATGATATTACTCACCAGTTCAAGTGTACCTGCAGATGGGAGAGAGCTCTTCGAGATTTTTCAAGAACATGATCGCAGTTTTATACAATTTGTCAATTGTTTAAATATTGGATTTGGAGATGGGGAGGCAGTCCAGCACCTAGTTCGGTGCTCTGGGAGAAACTGAAGAGCTTCCTGGGCATAGACAAGCAGAGAAGCTTCATGTTCCTGTCCATGGAGAAGCATCAGAGTTTCGAGGGGAGGAGGAGCAGGGACATCCCTGGAAAGAAGAGGGTGATAGCGCGCTCCACCTCGCGGCAAGGACCGGCAATATGCCAATATCTGCCATGTCCGACAAATGGAGCAGTTGGTCCGTTTGCCTCATTCAATTTGGTCCATAGACTATTGCCATTTGATATAAGTGACAAAGAAGAGCTTAAACAGAAGAAACTATTGTTGTTGTTCAGTACAGAGTACTACTACCAAACATCAAGCTCAATCTTGCTCGCTTTGATGCTACGTACGAGTGGATAAGATAGACACCGTGTTTGATGCTATGGAGCAATGGATAAGGTGGATGCGGTGGCTAATAAAATATTTGGGAGATGGAGAATAAAGGTGTGTGGTAGAAAACCACTCGCTACACTTCTTTTAGGAAAAAAAGGGTACACGAACATTATACTTTGTTCATTGCATATACACTTACTCTGGTTCAATTTGCTATTTGGACTCTGGATGTTTATGGCCTTGAACTGTTGCCTGTTTTTTTAAACATATGGAAAATAATGTGAGCAATTGGATAGCAGTACACCAACGTATACATACACATGAAAAGAAAAATATATGGATGTTCATACTTGGTGCCGTTTGTTTAGTCTGAGTTGAACTAAAACCACGACACTTATTTTGGATCGGAAAGAGTAGTTTTTTGTTTGTACAAAATATACATCCAGTATAGAAATTCAACATTTATTCTATCAGCAGCAAAATAGTTTGAATCATTCATTTTTTTTTCTGTAGAAAACTGATGTACTACTCTCTCTGGCTTCAAGTGTGGCTTCGAAAATAAATACCCACAAAATACAGTTTATGAACATATTGGAATAGCAGAGAAGGTCGAAGCGCTAGATAACATTAAAATACTCCGATAGTAAAGTCCGCATAAAAATCCAGAACATACAGTCTGCAAGTTCCAAGAAAGATTGATAATAAATTAAAAGAATGATATTTATATATCTAAGAACTTCAAATTAAAATAACATAGTAGCTTGATTTTTTTTAAAAAAGGGATTTTCCATTTTAAAAAGTAAAACCAAAACAGAACATGCAAGAAATGCAATGAACTTCAAATTTGGATGCTTTTAGAAATGTGATAAAAAGTCTGATCTCCCGTTTAAAAAACAAACAAAAAAATTCATGCTAGCACATGAATTTTGATTATTAAAAATTCAAAAGATAAAAAAATGCAAAAAATACACAAGAAGTTCAATAATAAAAAAAAGAAGTTCAATTTTTCTAAATAGGGCAATTCAAAATTCATAAAAAAAAGATTTTTCAGGTTTCAAAATAAAAAAATCTAGAAGTTCAAATCTAAAATATTGGACCGGTTCATAAAACTAGGATTTTTTTCTTACTAAAATAATACCAAGAAGTCCAAATTACAAAAGTAGAGAAGTTCAATATTTATAGAAAACTCACATTTTCCTTGTGACTTAAGAAAAAATGAAGAAGTTCAAATTTAAATAAATGAGTAGTAAATCGCGACCCGAGAGAAAAATCCGTCAATGAGCGAGATTCCTATTTAAAACGGGCATTTAGTTGCTAAAAACCGTTTGCAGATTACAATTACATCACATAGAACACGACTGAGCAGAAAAATTCGGGCGGGGAGACACGGTTGCGAAGATAGCCCGAAGGTCGGGTTCCTATAGATGGAAGTTAAGATTGTGTAACTCAGGAAGTTCAGAATTTTTCCCGTTACTAAAAATATAAAACCAGGAAGTCCATATTAAAAAGATGGAGAAGTTCGATGATTATAGAAAACTCAGATTTTCCCCGTTATTAAAGAATGGAAATAAGAAGTTCAAAAATGAAATAACAAGAAGTTTAAAAATGAAATGACAAGAAGTTTAACTTTTAAAAATAGAGCACTTTAAAATTTTCATAAAAAAAATTAAGAAAAAAACAAGGAAGTCCATATTAAAAAGACGGAGAAGTTCGATGATTATTGAAAACTCAGATTTTCCTTGTTATTAAAGAATGGAAACAAGAAGTTCAAAAATAAAATAACAAGAAGTTCAACTATTAAAAATAGAGCGCTTCAAAATTCATAAAAAAAGATTAAGAAAATTAGATTAAAAATTTATAAAAAAACTCAAATATTTTCACGTAACCGAGAGAAGATCAGTTTGATAACTGCCAAAAGTTCATGTAGTACACGATGTGCATTTGTATGAAAAAAAAATGAAAAAGCAAAGGCTAAAAGTTTTTTGTTGCTAGAAGTTCAAGTGCTCAACCCGAGAAAGTTCAAAAATTCTTGTGAGAGAGGTTGAACAAAAATACGTGACAGAAGTTCAACGTGAAAACAGCGGGAAGTTCAAGCAAAGGCTAAAATTTCGTTGCTAGAAGTTCAAATGCTCGGCCCGAGAAAGTTTAAAAATTCTTGTGAGAGAGGTTGAACAAAAATACGTGACAGAAGTTCAAGATGAAAACAGCGGGAAGTTCAACTACTACATGAAATGCATTTCAGATAAGAATATAAGCATAGAAAACTAAAAGCTTCAGAGGTTAGTTGTAAGAAGTTCACGTGCTCCTCCCGGTGAAGTTCGAGATCTCTAGTGCGAGACGTCCAACCTTCAACTACATGTTAAAAACAAGTAAAAACGATGTTGTTTTTGCCATTTTTAATACCGCTCTCAAATGGTAACGAATTTGTGACAATTGTCTTGATGAAAATTTAGTTGCTCGAAGTTCAAGTGACCTGCCCTGGAAAGTTCAACAAAGGATTTTGCCCATTACTAACAAATAAAACTAAGAAGTTCAAATTTAAAAAATGGTGAAGTTCGATGTCTATAAGAAATGGAGATTTTTCTGATAATTTTTCCCGTTACGAACGAAAAAACCAGGATATTCAGTTCGAAAATATCCAAGAAGTTGTACTATGTTTATTACAAAATTAGCATTTTTTCCCGGTTTCCCATTACAAATGAATGACACCAAGAAGTCCGAATTGAAAAAAAACCAAGAAGTTCAATTTTGAAAAATACAATAGTTCAATGTATATGAAAAAATAGATTTTCCTCGATAATAAATAATAAACCAAGAAGTTCAATTTCAGAAAATGGAGCAGTTCAATATTTATCACAAAAACTTCAATTTTTCCAATTGCTAACGAATAAACCAAGAATTCAGTTCGAAATAACGAAGAATTTATATAATGTTTATTACAAAACTAAGATTTTTTCCATATAAAAATTGAATGCAATTATTTACTCAAAATATAAAAAGGTGAAGTTCAAATTGAAATAACATAGAAGTTTGGAGTTTATTAAAACCTAGGATTTACCTGTTGAAAAAAATAAAAAACACAATGCCATTTTTTGCACTTTTAAAAACAACTCATAAATGAAAAGAATGGTTGATAGAAGTTCAATTGCTCGGCGAGGAAAAGTTCAAAAATTCTTGTGAGAGAGGTTCACCGTGTATTTAGATGTCCAAAATACATAAAAATATGTTTTTTTGTGTGTTTTAAAATAATTCTCTCAAACCAGAGAGAAGTTCAAAAGTGATAACAACCGGAAGTTCACGTACTACATGGTGTGTATTTCATACAAGAAAAATACAAATAAAGTGAAACAGAGTGAAGTTCAAACAGACATGCCCCAGAAGTTCAACTACTTCACGCAGTGCGAAAAACAGCGTGTCAAAAAATAGCACATCAAAAATAGAGTGAAGTTCAAATAGACATGCCCGGGAAGTTCAACTACTTCACGCAGTGCATTTCCATTCGCGATGAAGGCATAAATCATGATCTTGTCGTTTTCTAATTTACTTCAAAACGACAGGAATATCATTTGTGTAAGTTCAAGTCCTCAGTCAGAGAAAGATTAAAAAATATTGTGAGAGAGGTTTGTACAAAAAGAATATCATTTGTGTAACACTGACGAAAATTGATGGGAAAATTAAAAACAAAAATATGTCATAGAAGTCCAACGTGAAAACAGCAGGAAGTTCAACTACTACACTGAATGAATTTCACAAGAAAAACTTTTAAAACCGTCGCGAGTATGAAAAAATGATCAACACGGAAAAGTTGCGTGTTTATAGCATCTTTCCATCGGTATATCACTTGCTTAATTCCAGTGAGTGAATGAAGAGCTACGAGCAAAAAAAAGCACGTGAAAAACAGAGCGAAGTTCAGGCAGAACTGCCACAGAAGTTCAAGTACTTCACGCGATGCATTTTTGACGAATCTGTTTCGCGATAAAGGCAGAACGAGTGATCTCGCCGTTTCTAAAATTACTTTAAAATGGCTGGGATTCAGAGAAAACCATCAACATGAAAAAGTTTGGAATTTTTCGTAGCTTTTCAACAGTATATTATTTGCCCCGTTCCGATGATGTTTGTAAAAATTACAGCGCAAATACGTTTTTAGCCATTTTCAAAATCAACATAAAACCGTAATGAATTTGGAGAAACAATATATACCAAAAAGTTTCGCATTTGTTCAGGCTTTCTAACGCCATATCATTTGCAACGTTCGGATGTATGATTAAAAAAATGTATCAAAAATATAAACTTGGTAGAACTTGTACCGTTTTCTAAATTACTCTTAAACTATTCAAAATTAGAAAAAACATTCAACATGAGAAAAAAGCGCATTTCATAAGCTTTCCAACGCCATATCATTTGTCTCAATTGGATTAGGTGTTTAGAAATGACAAGGAAAATATGAACTCGGTTGTTCGGTTTGCGAAATTTTACGATTTACCACATTACTCTTTAATCATAGGGAATTAGAAAAAACTTTCAGCACGTGGAAGGAGCGGTTTGACAGCAGCTTTCCAATGCCATATTATTTTCCTCATTCCGATAAACGGTTTAGAAATGTGATCGAAAATATGATTCACGTTTTTTGTATGAAGAAAAACGGTTTTCAAAACTGCTCTTAAACCACTTGCATTTTTCAAAAATTTGAAGTTGGGTCATGATACTGGTGTCCATAGCTTTCCAACGGTATATCGCAAGCCCCATTTGGGCAATGTTGATGGAAGTTCAACCTAGCACTAGGGGAAGTTCAGGTCGAACAAATCAGGCAGTAAAATTGCAAAAAACACAATTTCATCACGACCTGAGAGAAAAATCCACCAGTGAGCGAGATTTCTATTTAAAACTGGTATTTAGTTGCTAAAAAACTTTTCTAGATTACACTAACATCATATAGAACACTACTAACCAGAATAATTCGCAGGGGAAGCCACGATTGCAAAGATAGCCCGAAGGTCGGGTTCGTATAGAGGGAAGTTCAGGCGCGTGTACAAACAAATATACGTCACAGAAGTTTAACGTGGAAATAGCATGACGTTCAACTACTATGCTGAATGAATTTCAGATGAAAAACTTTTAAAATCGTTGCGAGTATGATAAAATGTTCAACACGGGAAAGTTGCGTGTTTACAGCAGCTTTCCATCGGTATATCACTTGCTCAATTCCGGTGAGTGGATGGAGAGCTAGGAGTAGAGGAAAGAGATATACAAGAAAATAAAAGCACGTGAAAAACAGAGTGAAGTTCAAGTACACGTGCCGAGAAGTTCAGGTTCGTCACGCGGTGCATTTTTGAAGAATCAGTTTCGCGATAAAGGTAGAACGAATGATCTCGCTATTTTCGCAATTAATTGAAAACGACTAGGAATCAGAGAAAACCATCAACATGAAAAAGTTTCGCATATTCAGTAGCTTTTCAGCGGTATATTATTCGCCCCATTCCGATAAAGTATTTAGAAATTATGACAAAAATACGTTTTTATTCATTTTCCAATTTGACCTAAAACTGTAAGGAAATAGGAGAAACAATATATGCAAAAGAGTTCCGCATTTGCTCAAGCTTTCTAACGCCGTATCATTTGTTGCATTCAGACGTACGGTTAAAAAATTAGCTTGAAAATATGAACTTGGTGGTACTTGTACCGTTTTCTGAATTACTTTTAAATCGTTCCAAATTAGAAAAACTTTTAACATGAAAAAGTAGTGAATTTTCACAAGCTTTCCAATGCCATATCATTTGCCTCAAATGGATTAGCCGTTTAGAAATTATATTGAAAATACGAACTCGACTGTTTGGTTTGCGAAATTTTATGATTTTCAAAATTCCTCTTTATCCATAGGGAATTAGAGAAAACTTTCAACAAGTCGAAGGAGCGGTTTTGCAGCAGCTTTCCAATGCTATATTATTTACGTCATTCCGATAAACGATTTAGAAATGCGATCGAAAATACGATTCAGGTTTTTTGTATGAAGAAAAAATGGTTTTCAAAACTGCTCTTAAACCGCTTACATTTTGCCAAAAATTTAAATTGGATCATGATATTGGTGTCCGTAGCTTTCCAATGGTATATCGCAAGCCCCATTTGGACACTTTTTAGTTGAAGTTCAACCTAGTACTCGGGGAAGGTCAGGCGCGTTACTCGGGAAGTTCATGTTGTGATCAGAATATTATTCTGACCCCGTGATCAGAATAGTGTTTATGTGTGTGTATATATATAGTCATATGATTTCTTATGCTAAAGTAACAATCTATTCACAATGTCAAGTATGAATCAAAAACTTCATTGAAAACTAACAAACTATAATCTCAGTCAATGAAGCAACTGTAATTTATTATAACATCGGAAAGAGTTAATATAAGAGCTTTTCAGCAAGTCCACATACACAACTATCATTTAGTCTTTCACAATTTCTAACACTCACGCAATACTTACGGGTATGAAGTTTTAATCGGACACAGAGAAAGATAAGGGCTTATAGTGTCGCCTCTCAACCTTTTACCTCAAGGGTAATGTCAACAATAATAGTTCATGATAACTTACATCCAATTGGATCTATATATCAGGATCTTTCCAACACGAGGTGCTTGCCAAAGGATAAAATGTAAAAAGGAAAGGTGAAGATCACCATGACTCTTAATGTATAACACAAAAGTAAAAGATAGACCCTTCGTAGAGGGAAGCAGAGGTTGGCATGTGCTTTTATGGTTGGATGCACGAAATCTTAATGCAAAAGAACGTCACTGTCACAGCCCTAGATTAGCCTTGTTGTCTTTGCTTGATATTCATGTCATCATGTCTAAATTTAAATGAAATTTGAATTGAGGAATTTTCAAAGCCTCAGAAACCTTCTAAAAAAATGATCAACATTAAAATATTCTCAAAGAAGTCCAAGAAAATGTTCCTCTTAGTCTCTAAAAATATTGCAAAGAGGTAAAACTCAAAACAATATTTTTGGTATCTCAGAGTTAATTATTTTGGGCCTTTGAATTAAATAAACAACTTTTTGCATTGGATATATATTTGTTAATTAATTAATATATGTCCAATAATTCTGATCTTTGATGAAGGGCTTTGGAATAATCCAACTAGTCCCTACCATAATTATCAGAAGCAATAAAAATGATTTAGTGTCTAAAACTAAATTAAAACAAAACTGCAGAAAAATAGAAAACAGGATTTAAAAGAGGAGAGAAAGAGCAGAACTTACCTGGCCTTACCTGGTAGCCCACCAGCAGCCCAGTCCACCAGAGCCGGCCCAGCCCAACCTAGCGAGGGGCAGGTTTGTCTTCAACCCCTCGCCAGGAGGACAAGTCGTGGCAGAGCGCGCATCGCCGGTCGCCACCTCCTGCTTCGACGTGTCCCAGCCGCCCCCGACCTCTCTAGTGCACCGTTGGAACGCCCTCGACCCCCTCGACCGCTATCCCTTCTCTCTGCTCGCTCTAGCTCTCTCCCTCTCTCGATTTGGAGTACCACCGAGAGCCACAGGAGGGCGCCCCCGTCGCATCCATAGCCACCGCGCACCCCAGGCTTCACCGATGGGTCATGTGTCACCGCCGGACTCTGCTTCGTCTCCAAGATGACGCACGCGGATGGAGAAGGCCACAGACGACTGCAACATCGCCATCTTCGTCCTCTGCCCCGACGACTGCCGTCATCCGATTCGCGTCGTCCAGAGCTTCCCCGACCTCGTCGTCGACTCTGCTAGTCCCTACGTGAGCCACTCTCCATTTTCCCCCTGGAATCCCCGTCGTTCCCCTCCCATAGCTAGCTTCCCCACCTCCAGCGAGGCTCGCCGCCGCCATGGTCAACGAGCTCCGCGCTTGTGAGCTCGGCCGTTCGCCCGAGCATCACCAGCGTGCTCACCGCGCTCCTGCGAACCCGAAACACCCACGGGTGCTCCCTGCCATGCCCTATAGCGCCATCTCCGCAGTTGCCCGAGCTCCGGCCGCCGCCGCGAGCTCGACTCCGGCGAGTACAGCGCACCCCGTCCGCTCCTTCCTGCTCCGTTGGATGCGGAAGAGCACGGGCTACCTCCTGGTGGCCTTCGCGCGTCCAGCCATTGCCTGTAGCTCAAGTCCGGCGTGCCCCCGCCGTGCTCTGTGGTCGTCGCCGGCTAGTCTCTGGCCAGCTGACGTGGCTGGCTTAATTAACCACTAACCACCGCACCGTGTCACAGACAGCTGGGCCCCACCGTCTAACTAACCAGCTAACTAAAATAGATTAAGTTTAATCTAATTGCAGTGGCCCCATGCGTCAGTTTGACCGCGCTGACGTGGCCGTTGACTGGGCCCACACGTCAGCGGCACTAACCAGCCCCAGTCACTGACCAGTGGACCCCACTGGTCAGGTTTGACCCGGACCAGCCCCTGTTGACCTGCTGACGTCATGATGATGTCAGGCTGACGCAGTAATGTTTTCTGGATTTATTTTTATTCAGAAAATTCCAGAAAATTGTATAAACTTCTAAAATTCATAGAAAATCAACCGTAACTCCAAATGAGATAAATTATATATGAAAAATGATCAGAAAAATCCAATCTATCCATCTGTACCATTTTCATGCATGTTAGAACAACTTATAGCTTCTGTTTAGGACAATTCAATTAAATGGCATTTAAATAACCACATGTGGAGTTTGAATTTGAATCTTGGATTCAAACCAACTTCATTTAACCTGTTGCTAGTTGCATTAGCCCAAAACACACTCATATTGCCATGTCATAGCATGCATCATATTGTGCATTGCATTGATCGTGTTTCTTCTATGTTTGCCGGTGTTGTTCCCCCTCGGTAGACGCTGTACCGATGATGTTATCGTTGACACTGATGAAGACTCAATGTTATCTTCAGAAGTGCCAGGCAAGCAAAACCCCTTGTTCATTCCGATACAATCCTACTCTCTCGCCCTGCTCTCTTTTAATGCATTAGGACAACACCGATTCATCTGTTACTTGCCGCGGTAGCTGAACCCCTTTATCCTTTGCATGACCTGTCATTGCCACAGTAAATAGATGAAACCCACTAGCATGAGTAGGAGTTGTTTGAGCCCTGATGTGCCTACTCATTCATGCTTGTTTGTCATGCCTGCTACTGCTTAGAGTTGAGTCAGGTCTGATTCATCGGGGATGAATCAGAGGCGTGTGAACATGTCCTACTGTGTGTGAGCTAAGTGTGTGAACATGGTTTGGTAAAGGTAGCGGTGAGAGGCCATGTAGGAGTACATGGTGGGTTGTCTCATTGCAGCCGTCCTTAGGAACTGAGTTCTGTGTTTGTGATCCATGAACAGTTACTACCACACATTTGGTTCCGGTAACTCGACCCCTCTCGACTTATTAATCCACATGATCTCTGTCCAGGAGTTGCAACTAGTTTCTGGTGTTTGTAGGTAGTGTTAGTAGTCTACCAAGTGGCACCCGGTACAGGTGGGCTTGGGACAGACTAGGCACAGTGGCCCGGTGTACCAAGTGGCACCCGGATGGTGGGCTTGGGAACCCTGCTCACATTGTTTGGGGCCGTGAGCGACACCCCGGCCGGATCTCCTTGCGGATGGAACCCGAATAGGCGATAAACCTGGACGAGAGACTTGTATGGTTAGTCAGGTCGTGGCCGACTCCCTCGCCCGGCTTCCGCTTGAAGGTTGCCGAGGTACATGACATGTACAGGGCGATAAGTGGCGGGAGCGTGTGTGAAGAAGTACACCCGTGCAGGGTTATCATTATCTATTCGAATAGCCGGATTCCTCGGATATGGAAACTTGGACCCCTTGCATAGTTCATAGACAAGTGAAAGTGGATACTCTAAAATACGCAAGATAAGCGTGAGTGCTATGGATGGCGTTCTCGTAGGGAGACGGGAGCGAATCCATAGTGGTGTATTGATATGGTGAATATGTGGACTCGTGTGTGCCACCTCAAAGAGTTACATTGCAGTCGTAGTTCAGGTTAGCCACCGAGTCAAAGCTGGCTTGCTGCAGTTAAACTCCACCACCCCCTTTGTTGATAATGATGCATATGTAGTTAGTTCTGATGTAAGTCTTGCTGGGTACATTTGTACTCACGTTTGCCTATTTTATGTTTTTGTAGAGAGACTTCGGTCTCGCTAGTAGTTCCGCGTGGACTTCGATGTTTAGCTTGTTACCTCAGCTACGATCTTGTGCCCTCGGGAGGATCTGGTAGATAGTCAGGCTTCTCAGCCTTTTTCATTTATAGATGTCTGTACTCAGACATGTTAAGCTTCCGCATGTGCTTTGACTTGTATGCTCTGATTGTTGGGTCATGAGACCCATGTTTGTAATATCTCGCTCCTCGGAGCCTATTGATTAAATACTTGAGTTGTAGAGTCATGTTGTGATGCCATGTTGTATTGCACATATCGAGCATATTGTGTGTATGTTATTGAAATGCTTGGTATGTGTGGGATCTGACAACCTAGTTGTTTATCCTTGGTAGCCTCTCTTACCGGGAAATGTCTCCTAGTGTTTCCACTAAGCCATGGTAGCTTGCTACTGCTCCGGAACACTTAGGCTGGCCGGCATGTGTCCTTCTTCATTCCTGTGTCTGTCCCTTCGGGGAAATGTCACGCGATGAATACCGGAGTCCTGTTAGCCCGCTACAGCCCGGTTCACCGGAGTCCTGCTAGCCCAGTGCTACAGCCTGGATTCACTCGTTGATGACCGACACGTTCGATGTTGGGTCATGGATGCCTGTCCCTGTAAGTTTGTGCCACTTTGGGTTTACGACTAGCCATGTCAGCCCGGGCTCCTTATCATATGGATGCTAGCGACACTATCATATACGTGTGCCAAAAGACGCAAATGGTCTGGGGCAAAGGTAAGGCGACACCCGTGGGAATACCGTGCGTGAGGCCGCAAAGTGATATAAGGTGTTACATGCTAGATCGATGTGGCATTGAGTCGGGGTCCTGACAGCTTTGGTATCAGAGCTTGACTGCCTGTAGGATTACCAAGCCAAACTGGTCGAAGTTGAGTCTAGAAATGCTTTAGTTATATGTAGGGGAATTGATTGTGGGAAGGGAACGTAAGGCTCTTTTTACTCCTTATACCTTATGCCCTTCTGATCTGAGTCATCTTATCTTTCCTACGGGGTTAAGGAATTAGGATTTCTCTTCTTTCTATCAGGATCACGTGTTACTAATCCGTAGATTTGTAGATTGTTGGATTTAAGTCTCAGTTCAGTTCCTACTACTTCTGTATGTTAACTGTTGATCTCCAAACCTTGATATTGTGCCTCTGAGTGGCTATGCCACCATTTTTGTAGCATGTCTCCAATCTTTCGAGCATTTACAGTCGTTATGCTGCCCGAGTCATCCCAGGTTTCTAAATAGTCGGATGCATTTGGAAATCCCTTCCTTCCGTTCCTAATGTCCTTTTGGGCCAGATTAAGCACACTAATCAGTGAGTTGAGGTACTCTATTGCCTCGACGTATATGTTGGAGTTATTATTATGACCCTAGGTGTCTAGAGTATCACCTAGTAATCCAGTCATGCCTTGTGTTCCCAGTGTGATGATTCTGGCTATCATTCTCGAAAGCATCCCGTGATGCCAGTTAGTAGTAGGTATTCTATTCCTGGGTTTTCGAACCGAGATTCACTCTACTTACTTCATGTTGATAGTGTTTGCTAGTTCCTTTAGGATATTAGTAACTTTGCGATAGTCCTCGAAGTTCGTGGTATTTCCTTCTTCCAAATACTATGAACCACTTTATGGCAGATGTTTATTGGATCAAAAGATCACAATTAGAGTACTCTTGAGGAGTTCTCCATTCATAAATCGTGACTCTGCCAGTCCTACCTCTCTGCATGGGTTATCCGGAAGAAACTTGTTGAACTTGTTTCGACATACCAATCTATGCATCCACAACTCAGAAAATTATATGTTCCTTTGAGTTGTCCCTCTGTAGTTGTATTTTGATCCTTGTCTATCAGTTGATAGTCAAGTTGATGTCGTGCATTCGTGTTCACCGATGCTCGTTATTCTTGTGGTCCGTTAAGCCATTCTATTCAGGATGACTAGGAGAAATGAACTCCAGTACCTCATCCATATCTAGGATTGGGTCAAAGTAGTTGTACTCTGCAGATCAAGTTGCTAATCCAACTTTTGTTCTGTTCTACCTTGGAGTATTACCATCTTTATATCAAGAATATCATGGGAATTGCACACCATCCGATGAACTCTTGATACAGTGATACTTCTCGCCATCGATATTCATTCCTTGGTTCCCGTGTTATTATAACCGGAACGCCGACAAGTGAATCGTGATGTGTGAAATCAATACTCCTAGCAACCTTGTTGCTTGGTAGTTAAAGGACAATAATTTCATTCTTAGCGTGTTGGTTCTTGAATCATCATTCTAAGATAGATTGTGCTACCTAGTCCTTATTGTTGGTGCACTTTTCGATCGGTGAGTTAGGATTTCGTCAATCCCTCGCTCTTTGATCATATCGTCTTTCCCTGAAAAGCAAGATTGTCCTCGAGCTTAGTAACATATCGGTGGTTCGTGATTTTTCGATTATCTTCTCGGAAGTATTACCAGGTTGTCACCTGACCGCTATGTTGAGTTCGTGATCAAGTTGGTTTATTCCTGTAAACCACCCCTTCTCCAAGAGTCTGTGTTGGATACCCCTGAGCTAGACGGTTAAGCTGAACAACAACTTGGAGAATTGGAAGATAAAAGCTTGCCTAACTTAGTTCATTTTCCAAAAGGGATATCTTGTGTTTGTGTGAGTTGAAGAAAGATGATATCTTCAGCGATTGGTCCCTGTGATCAGTTATTGGACCTATTGCCTTATAAAAACTTTGATTTGAGTATGGGTTATCGTCAAATCAAATCAGAACCAACGATGTTCGTAATGTTGTCTTACTCGTGGATTTTCCTCGAGCATACACCATTACATCTTTTGGTCTGACCAATGCTATCACCTTGTTCACCAAGTCGTGGAATTCCATCTTCATGGAAATCTCGATGATTTGTTGTTGAGCCCATCAACATCATTTTATCTTCTCCAAGATCTTGTTGGACAATAAGTTAGTGTTGGAAACTTTTGAAAGCATTTTCTTCATGCTAGCTCATGAAGTATTTGTTTGATGAAAGGAGTGACTTCCTCTTATACACATGCATTTGGTGAAAGTTGCCGCCGTGAATTTGAGAAAGTTAGTTTTGCTTCCTCTGGAATCATCCCAAGTCAGTCATACACATGTGCGAAGTATTCTGTGGTTTGGAGATTTGCAACCTTCATTCTATATGTATCCCTAGCACACCAAGCCACTGATTGATTTGTTCAAGGAAAAGGAGTTGCTGTGCAAATACTAGTTCGTGCACAAGATTCCTATATCCTCAATGATGGTTCCCTACCAGAACTCGGTAGTGTTTTATTGTAAGACTACCATGTGATCATGTTTGTCTGAGACAGCGTGTTCACACATGTGTAGCAGAACTAGCTCATGTTTTGGAGCTTGCTATCGTAGTTCATTTCCCGAGAATCTCGCAACGTCATTTCGTCGATTTGTGTTGCAAACTTTCATTTTTATTCGTAGACTCGATGGGTCTGGAATATCCTGACACCAACCAGATCTGAATCTCAGGCAGATATAATGGTTGGAACATTTCCCAAGAACTATAATACTGGTCCCTCGATAACCGGTAAAGTGGATGTCATGGCCAACACACCCAGCCGGAAGACCTATTATTGTAGTATCTTGATTGAAGAAGTTGGCCACCTTCCCATAAGGACTTCGTAGGATTTACTCCCTAATTGTGCCTTATGATTTTTGTCTTCCCGAAGTCCGACCTTTTACTTGATGTTCTAGATATCAAACCGTCTTTATGAATGGGTTACGCTAGCACATCAAGGAGAACATTAGAAGCGGAGTGCTAAATGTCTCTCGGTCGATTATCCAGATTTTGCTTCCTTGGCCCCGCCAAGGTGAAATCTGAGACGGTGATATCTTCCTTTGCATCTGCATCCTCCATCACCATTCATCATGGTAGTAAGTGGTGTTGCCAGGATCCTTGTCATTGATGTTGGTAAAACCTTGATGAATATGGAGATGCTCAAGTTCTTGAGAGCACGCACAAGCGCTAGGTGTTATCATCGGCACTAACTGGATTGCTCTCAGTTTCCTCGGCAATGCTATAACTTTTCAAACAGTGGACTCACTCTCTACTGTTGAGCTTCTCCCCAGTTACTAAAATCATTCCTTGTGTTGTTTTCAACAAGGTAATCCACATCATCTATTCTAATCCGGGTATGCCATTCTACCGAACCCCTCCAAACGGTCGCTTGAGAATTGCCTTAGGCTGGTATAAAGAGTTTCGATGATCTCTGAATCAAAGGTAATTCTTTTGCCACTTAAGGGGATATTTCCACAAGTCACCTTCCCTAAGGTGCCCCTTTGTGGTATCATGGCAACTCAACTCCTCGCTACGTGACAATTGTTTACCACCTTTTTAAGTGTGGAATTATTGTCTACCTAGTGAACCTTCGTCATCTGTTCCACTCCATCTTCTAGATATGTGTTTCGTGTCTCAGCTCAAGAGATGTTGCTATGCTTCCTTTCGTGAGTTGATCCCGAGTTGTTCGATCTTTGAGAAGATCGATTCCGTAGAGTTTCCTTCTCCTCTCGTTGTCATGTTGGTTGGAGTTCTCGGAGCAAGACATCAAGATAAAGATGGTGATTTAATCAACATTCATTTGAGGTGCAACCTGGATCGTGGAGATTGCGTTAGTTGCGTGCCCCTTCGTCTTACCCTACGCTTGAATCTCGGGACGAGATTTTTGTTTAGTGGGGGTGAGTTGTCACAGCCCTAGATTAGCCTTGTTGTCTTTGCTTGATATTCATGTCATCATGTCTAAATTTAAATGAAATTTGAATTGAGGAATTTTCAAAGCCTCAGAAACTTTCTAAAAAAATGATCAACATTAAAATCTTCTCAAAGAAGTCCAAGAAAATGTTCCTCTTAGTCTCTGAAAATATTGCAAAGAGGTAAAACTCAAAACAATATTTTTGGTATCTCAGAGTTAATTATTTTGGGCCTTTGAATTAAATAAACAACCTTTTGGATTGGATATATATTTGTTAATTAATTAATATATGTCCAATAATTCTGATCTTTGATGAAGGGCTTTGGAATAATCCAACTAGTCCCTACCATAATTATCAGAAGCAATAAAAATGATTTAGTGTCTAAAACTAAATTAAAACAAAACTGCAGAAAAGTAGAAAACAGGATTTAAAAGAGGAGAGAAAGAGCAGAACTTACCTGGCCTTACCTGGTAGCCCACCAGCAGCCCAGTCCACCAGAGCCGGCCCAGCCCAACCTAGCGAGGGGCAGGTTTGTCTTCAACCCCTCGCCAGGAGGACAAGTCGTGGCAGAGCGCGCGTCGCCAGTCGCCACCTCCTGCTTCGACGTGTCCCAGCCGCCCCCGACCTCTCCAGTGCACCGTTGGAACGCCCTCGACCCCCTCGACCACTATCCCTTCTCTCTGCTCGCTCTAGCTCTCTCCCTCTCTCGATTTGGAGTACCACCGAGAGCCACCGGAGGGCGCCCCCGTCGCATCCATAGCCACCACGCACCCCAGGCTTCACCGTTGGGTCATGTGTCACCGCCGGACTCTGCTTCGTCTCCAAGATGACGCACGCGGACGGAGAAGGCCACAGACGACTGCAACATCGCCATCTTCGTCCTCTGCCCAGACGACTGCCGTCATCCGATTCGCGTCGTCCAGAGCTTCCCCGACCTCGTCGTCGACTCTGCTAGTCCCTACGTGAGCCACTCTCCATTTTCCCCCTGGAATCCTCGTCGTTCCCCTCCCCTAGCTAGCTTCCCCACCTCCACCGAGGCTCGCCGCCGCCATGGTCAACGAGCTCCGCGCTCGTGAGCTCGGCCGCTCGCCCGAGCATCACCAGCGTGCTCACCGCGCTCCTGTGAACCCGAAACACCCACGGGTGCTCCCTGCCATGCCCTATAGCGCCATCTCCGCTGTTGCCCGAGCTCCGGCCGCCGCCGCGAGCTCGACTCCGGCGAGTACAACGCACCCCGTCCGCTCCTTCCTGCTCCATTGGATGCGGAAGAGCACGGGCTACCTCCTGGTGGCCTTCGCGCGTCCAGCCATTGCCTGTAGCTCAAGTCCGGCGTGCCCCCGCCATGCTCTGTGGTCGTCGTCGGCTAGTCTCCGGCCAGCTGACGTGGCTGGCTTAATTAACCACTAACCACCGCACCGTGTCACAGACAGCCGGGCTCCACCGTCTAACTAACCGGCTAACTAAAATAGATTAAGTTTAATCTAATTGCAGTGGCCCCACGCGTCAGTTTGACCACGCTGACGTGGCCGTTGACTGGGCCCACACGTCAGCGGCACTAACCAGCCCCAGTCACTGACCAGTGGACCCCACTGGTCAGGTTTGACCCGGACCAGCCCCTGTTGACCTGCTGACGTCATGATGATGTCAGGCTGACGCAGTAATGTTTTCTGGATTTATTTTTATTCAGAAAATTCCAGAAAATTGTATAAACTTCTAAAATTCATAGAAAATCAACCGTAACTCCAAATGAGATAAATTATATATGAAAAATGATCATAAAAATCCAATCTATCCATCTGTACCATTTTCATGCATGTTAGAAGAACTTATAGCTTCTGTTTAGGACAATTCAATTAAATGGCATTTAAATAACCACATGTGGAGTTTGAATTTGAATCTTGGATTCAAACCAACTTCATTTAACCTATTGCTAGTTGCATTAGCCCAAAACACACTCATATTGCCATGTCATAGCATGCATCATATTGTGCATTGCATTGATCGTGTTTCTTCTGTGTTTGCCGGTGTTGTTCCCCCTCGGTAGACGCTGTACCGATGATGTGATCGTTGACACTGATGAAGACTCAATGTTATCTTCAGAAGTGCCAGGCAAGCAAAACCCCTTGTTCATTCCGATACAATCCTACTCTCTCGCCCTGCTCTCTTTTAATGCATTAGGACAACACCGATTCATCTGTTACTTGCTGCGGTAGCTGAACCCCTTTATCCTTTGCATGACCTGTCATTGCCACAGTAAATAGATGAAACCCACTAGCATGAGTAGGAGTTGTTTGAGCCCTGATGTGCCTACTCATTCATGCTTGTTTGTCATGCCTGCTACTGCTTAGAGTTGAGTCAGGTCTGATTCATCGGGGATGAATCAGAGGCGTGTGAACATGTCCTACTGTGTGTGAGCTAAGTGTGTGAACACGATTTGGTAAAGGTAGCGGTGAGAGGCCATGTAGGAGTACATGGTGGGTTGTCTCATTGCAGCCTTCCTCAGGAACTGAGTTCTGTGTTTGTGATCCATGAACAGTTACTACCACACATTGGTTTCCGGTAACTCGACCCCTCTCGACTTATTCATCAACATGATCTCTGTCCAGGAGTTGCAACTAGTTTCTGGTGTTTGTAGGTAGTGTTAGTAGTCTACCAAGCGGCACCCGGTACAGGTGGGCTTGGGACAGACTAGGCACAGTGGCCCGGTGTACCAAGTGGCACCCGGATGGTGGGCTTGGGAACCCTGCTCACATCGTTTGGGGCCGTGAGCGACACCCCGGCCGGATCTCCTTGCGGATGGAACCCGAATAGGCGATAAACCTAGACGAGAGACTTGTATGGTTAGTCAGGTCGTGGCCGACTCCCTCGCCCGGCTTCCGCTTGAAGGTTGCCGAGGTACATGACGTGTACAGGGCGATAAGTGGCGGGAGCGTGTGTGAAGAAGTACACCCTTGCAGGGTTATCATTATCTATTCGAATAGCCGGATTCCTCGGATATGGAAACTTGGACCCCTTGCATAGTTCATAGACAAGTGAAAGTGGATACTCTAAAATACGCAAGATAAGCGTGAGTGCTATGGATGGCGTTCTCGTAGGGAGACGGGAGCGGATCCATAGTGGTGTATTGATATGGTGAATATGTGGACTCGTGTGCGCCACCTCAAAGAGTTACATTGCAGTCGTAGTTCAGGTTAGCCACCGAGTCAAAGCTGGCTTGCTGGAGTTAAACTCCACCACCCCCTTTGTTGATAATGATGCATATGTAGTTAGTTCTAATGTAAGTCTTGCTGGGTACATTTGTACTCACGTTTGCCTATTTTATGTTTTTGCAGAGAGACTTCGGTCTCGCTAGTAGTTCCGCGTGGACTTCGATGTTTAGCTTGCTACCTCAGCTACGATCTTGTGCCCTCGGCAGGATCTAGTAGATAGTCAGGCTTCTCAGCCTTTTTCATTTATAGATGTCTGTACTCAGACATGTTAAGCTTCCGCATGTGCTTTGACTTGTATGCTCTGATTGTTGGGTCATGAGACCCATGTTTGTAATATCTCGCTCCTCGGAGCCTATTGATTAAATACTTGAGTTGTAGAGTCATGTTGTGATGTCATGTTGTATTGCACATATCGAGCATATTGTGTGTATGTTATTGAAATGCTTGGTATGTGTGGGATCTGACAACCTAGTTGTTTATCCTTGGTAGCCTCTCTTACCGGGAAATGTCTCCTAGTGTTTCCACTGAGCCATGGTAGCTTGCTACTACTCCGGAACACTTAGGCTGGCCGGCATGTGTCCTTCTTCATTCCTGTGTCTGTCCCTTCGGGAAATGTCATGCGATGAATACCGGAGTCCTGTTAGCCCGCTACAGCCCGGTTCACCGGAGTCCTGCGAGCCCAGTGCTACAGCCTGGATTCACTCGCTGATGACCGACACGTTCGATGTTGGGTCATGGATGCCTGTCCCTATAAGTTTGTGCCACTTTGGGTTTACGACTAGCCATGTCAGCCCGGGCTCCTTATCATATGGATGCTAGCGACACTATCATATACGTGTGCCAAAAGACGCAAACGGTCCCGGGCAAAGGTAAGGCGACACCCGTGGGAATACCGTGCGTGAGGCCGCAAAGTGATATGAGGTGTTACATGCTAGATCGATGTGGCATTGAGTCAGGGTCCTGACAGTCACTTTATATTGCCACTTGTGATATGGACCTTTATTATGCAGTCTGTCGCTTTTATTGCTTCCGTATGACAAGATCGTATAAAGCTTATTTTCTCCACACTAATAAGTCATACATATTTCGAGAGCAATTTTTTATTGCTTGCAACATGCACTACAAAAAAAAGACACGTCCGTGACATTTTGGGCCGAACAAATTTTTTTCTGTCATACTTATGGCACTTCTATGACGATAATTGTGAAAAAACCCGGTATCATCATTGATGTGGTGGGCTCCTACTTCGATGACAAAAAATCATGACAGAAAATGGGCTTTTCGTCATGGGCGGGCCAAAGACGCACCTGCATGACATTCTTTGGGCCGTCCATGACGGAAAAAACTGTGGTAGAAGCGAGGGCGAGGAAAATTTCGGCGAGTTCCCGGTTACAGTGGGTGGTCGGGGGCCGAGCGATGCATGTTTCTCTCGTACACGTACACGCGTGTGTGCGAGGCATTGGGTCTAACTGAACCCGAGCGAGCCGTTGGGCTCTAACTGAACCCGAGCGATTGCACTGCAGGCTACGCGTTACTGAACCCGAGCGATCGATCAATGGTTGTTAACTGAACCCGAGCGAGCGATTCCTTCGCTACTGCTGCTAACTGAAGCCGATCGATGCTGCCTCTGGATGAATAGTGAGCATTGCGGGTGGTTTGGATGAACAGTGAGTGGTGGAGTGGATGAACAGGACCCCGTGGTGTTGCCTCCGGATGAACAGGACCCTGATCGATCGAGCCGGTTGGGGCTGGATGAACAGGACCCCGTGGAGGGCTGGATGAATAGGACAACCCCGTGGAGGGCTGGATGAACGGTATATGGTGGAGGGGTGGATGAATAGTAGCCCGTGGAGGGGTGGTTGAATAGGAGCCCGTGGAGAGGGGTGGTTGAACAGTAGCCGGCGGAGTAGCGCGCGGTGGAGGCTGGATGAACAGGAGCCCGTGGATGAACAGTCGCAGGTGGAGGCTGGAGGAGGTCTTCGGTGGATGAACAGTAGCCCGTGGAGGCTGGAGGAGGTTGATGGTGGAGATGAACAGTATCTCGTGGAGTCCCATTTTGCGGTACGCCACACCCCACCCAATGAATAGGACCCCCGTTTCGACCGTAGCGCTCCAACACAAATCCGTTTCCTCCGTTTTGCGGTACGCCACACCCCTCCCGATCAACATGACCCCATTTCGACCGTAGGAGGTCCAACACAAGTCCGTTTCCTCCATTTTGCGGTACGCCAGACCCTTCCCGATGAACAGGATCCCATTTTGAACGTGGCCGGTCGAACACAAGGCCGTTTCCTCCGTTCTGCGGTATGCCAGGCCTCGTTTCCATCTCCTATTCCATCCAAGCTCTCCCGATGAACACGACGACACATTCCGTTCTGACCCAGCCGGTTGGCTCCCCATGAACACGACGACGATGCTGTTTCTCTGTTCCAACCCAGCCATGTACACGAGCCCTGGCCGTACATTTGCGCGAGTAGGCGTTCGAGACCCCGCCCGTATGTAGTTACGTGGCCGTATTTACTTTCTTGCACCCTGGCCGTTGTACGTACGTGTACATGCTACGTGCGCGCCTCTACTACGACACGTGCGCGCCTCTACTACGACACGTGCGCGCCTCTACTACGACACGTGTGTGCCTTTACATCCACTAGTATGTACGTACACGTTCGTGACCAGAATGACAACGCTACGTACGCTTCAACCAGGTGGGTCCCAACTGTCAGGCACTTCCTTGCGTGCGAAGATGTAGCTGGTGGGTCCCAGCAGTCAGGGGGGCGAATCGTTTTTTTGCCCAGGCGCACTTCCTTGGGTGCGAAGACGTAGCTGGTGGTCCTAGCAGTCAGGGGGGCGAATCGTTTTTTTTGCCCGGGCGCACTTCCTTGCTTGCGAAGATGTAGCTGGTGGGTCCCAGCAGTCAGGGGGGCGAATCATTTTTTTTTGCCGGACGCACTTCCTTGCGTGCGAAGTTGTAGCTGGTGGGTCCCACCAGTCAGGGGGGAAACGTTTTTTCGCTAAATATGGTGGCCCGTCCGGTGGGTCCCCGCTGTCAGGTGGAGGAATAATTATTTTGCGCGTAATAAGGAGGCACTTCCTTGCTGCGGTCGTGGATCCAGCTGTCAGCCTCTCCACGTATAGTCCACGTCCGATGGAAGCCATTCCTTGACCACGCTGACCACGCCGCGTCGAGAGCACCAGGGCGGTGGACGACAGCGAGGCCTAGGAAGGGGACGACGCAGAGCCGGGGAAGACGCGGCAGTGGATGCCCACGCGTAGAGGAGTACGAGGGTTCACTAGTTCGCTGCGGTGTGAGGCTGCCGTCGCCGCAAAATAACAGGGGGTGTGGGTGAGTGGAGGGATGGCCTGGCCATCGTTGGGAGTAGTAGGGGGCGGTGAGGCCTCCGCCGCATTGCAGCCTGCCACTGGAGGCAGGAGCATGGGGCACGACCGGCGCTGGTTTGGGCGGCTGGAGCAAGAAGACCAGAGGTTGAAGAAGCACTACGGCCGTTGGATGGACATCGTATGGTCACTGGAGCTAGAATCGTGCACATTGACTAAGTTGACAAAGCCCTCCATCCCCGTCAACTTAGTAGGCCCACAGGTCAGCCTGCCACTATACTGGGTCCCAGCTAACAGGGGGAGTATTCATTTTTTTTGTGCGTAATAAGGAGGCACTTCCTTGTGTACGATGATATAACTGGTGGGTCCGAGCTGTCCGAGCCAGCCGCGGGGAGGAGGGAGCAGGCAGTCCCGCCGGCGCTTGTTTGAGCAGCTGGAGCAGGAAGAGCAGAGATTGAAGAAGCACGACGGCCGTTGGATGGCCATCCAACAGTCACTGCTTGTGCGTCAACCTTTTTTTTAGGAAAGCCTCAAATCTGTGGAAAACAGCATACAGCCCATCTGCCATTATTTTTAATAATTTATGGCCCATTTGCTAATTCTTAAGGTTTTTTTTGGAACCCATATTCTTTTTGTTAGCATTACAGCCCATATTGTGGCCACAATTACAAACTTATACTAAATTTTGCATATTTTGGTGCGGTCCGAACTGTTTTTAATCCCGAAACTTCGACTCACATTCAAACTGATTTTAAAAATAAATGTATATCAATATAAAATCCAAAAAATTCTCCATGCATAAAAATTAATGTAATTTAAAATCTTGAAATGAAAAAAAAGATATTTGAAACTAACTGCCGGTTTGATGTGTTTTAAAAATGTACAGTCCATTTCTCATCACTGATGGGCCATTTTCTCGGCCAGCCGAATGAAAGCTCTCCTCGTCTTGAAAGATTTGCAGCCCAGCAGGCCTGACAAAGTGACTTACTTGGCAAATCACAAAAAAACTGGGTTGTGGCCGTGGGCCCAGCTGTCAGCCTCTACACGTACAGTACTCTCTCGATGGAATGTCATTGACCACATTGACCACGCCGCGCCGAGAGCACCAAGGCGATGGACGACGGCGAGGCCTAGGAAGGGGACGACACCGAGCCGGGGAAGACGCGGCAGTGGATGCCCATGCGGAGAGGAGTACCAGGGTTCACTGGTTCGGCTGCGGTGTGAGGTTGCCGTCGCCGCAGGGCCTGGCTAGCGGTGGGAGTAGTAGGGGGCGATGAGGCCTCAACGGCAGCACAGCCGGCCACTGGAGGTAGGAGCAGGCGGTCTCCCCGGCGCTGGTTTGGGCAACTGGTGCAAGAAGAGCAGCGATTGAAGAAGCAGCAGGACTGTTCGATTCAAATCCAACTGTTACTGCTGCTAGAATCGTTTGTTGACAAAGTTGACAAGCCCTGCGTACGCGTCAACGTAGTAGGCCCACAGGTCAGCCTCCCAACCGGTGCGCCCCAGATGTCAGTGGGAGGAATCATTTTTTTCGCGTAATAAGGAGGCAGTTGATTGCGTGTGGCCAGGCCAATGGAGGGAGTAGGAAGCCTGCGCGGCATCACAGCGGGCCACAAGAGGAGGGAGCAGGCAGTCCCACCGACGCTAGTTTAGGCGGCTGGAGCAGGAAGATTGGAGATTGAAGAAGCACGGCGGCTAGTATCGTGTGTTCACTAACAAAGCCTTGCGTAAACAAGTCAGCCTCGAAATCTGTGGTGTGTACAGCCCATTTGCTATTATTTTTATAATTTTTACTCATTTTCTAATTCATATGGAATTTATTACAGCCCGTTTTCCATTTTTAGAATTGCCGGCCATTTTCTGGTCAGTACCAGGGTCAAAAAATTAACTAAATATGTGGGACATTTTTGCTGGGGAACGAAATATTCTTAATCCAAAAATTAATAGCCATACTAAAACAAATTTAAAAATAAGTTAGTACTATGTCATGTTAAATCCAATGAAATACGTATAAGATATCAGTGAAGAACAAAATTCAAAAAAAAAACTAATATCCCATTTGCTCGTCTTGAAAGATTTGCAGCCGAGTAATTCGGAGAAAACAAATAGGCCTAGCTTGGGTATTCTTCAAAAAGAAATACTGGGCTACCTATTTTCCCAAAGAACTGGTGCATGAGCATTTAGCTTTATTTATTTATTTACTTATTTATGTTTAGGGGACCATGAGCATGTACCTAGGCTGGATTCATGTGAGAGCGTCCCTTCCAGTTAATTATGGGCTTCTCTATTGGGCCTTCATCAGTGGGCTGCATGTTATCAACAAGTGGAAAATGTGTTCCGTACGAAAAATAGTATGAGCTACGTACGGTACGGGGCACTAAAGGATCGAACCGTGCAACGACTTCCAAAACATTGTGTTTGTCATTCTAACGACACATTTATATTCAACCAACAGACGAAATATACTATTGATTGTACATTGAAAACAGCAGCAGCATCAACCAGGGCTGGGGGTGCAACAGAAGCAGTAAGCAGGCCAGAAGAGTGAAGACGCAACTCTCTCTTCCAAACCAAACATCAGCCATCATTACAAAAGGGCTACCAAAAAAGAACAAGTGTATGCATCAAACTAAATAAAGATCCTACTACACCAAGTGTACGCATCTAACTAACTGGCTCGGTTAGACGTTACTATTTATTAAGATGTGGAGATTGGCTAACGGCTTGAACCAGATGGGTGCCTGACGGGGGAAACTCCAGCCAGCAGGTCGAAGTCTGATACTTGCGACCCTCTCTCCTACTTTGGGCTGTAGAGCATGGCAGCACATATCAGGGTATGGTGCATGCAGAGACGCATGGTACGTTGTGTACACATAGTTTTGCCTGATGAACGAAACCGCGCTGCCATCATGATCCTTGCCGTCGGTTATCTCCTGGTTAATCGGATATTTCAGTCCGACAAACCGAGAGCGTGTGCTAAGGCTACTTACGAGCCTCCAGTCAAAAATTCCTGAAGGCCCAGAGAAGCTGGGATCCTGCTCAAAGACCTTGCAGTGACTGTGATTGTATTCCGCGAAACAACACGTCCGGTACGTGCGAACGATCATCAATCTTTTGTTGTCGTCTGATCGAGCCAGGAACCACCTGCAACTGCCATGCCGCTTTTCTTTGGAAGGTTCTGGGATTAGGAAGGGTAGGGACACCAGGCAGCCTACAACATCATATCAAGTTGGAGTCAAATAAAAAAGGGTTCTGAGCATGTTATGAGCATGAATATTTTTTAAGTAAATGTTGACAGTAATATAAGCAAGCCATCATGATATCATAGGAAAGTAAAATACTGCTGTAACAGCCGTTTGTAGCGATGACTGGAGTAGGCCAGCAATACGTCCAGCCATAGAAGGACTCGACAGTGTAAATGAAGCCCTTGTGTTCAATGGCATCAGAGAACCATGGAGGATGTATGATCCTGCGATGGATGTGCAGATTTATCCACTTACCGCAGTGACCTGTCAGATAGGCAAGACCGCGGTTGAAGAACGCAATTAGCCTGAAATCTTTATAATTCCCAGATCTTGTTGGCACTTGGCAGATTACAACCTTGAGCAAATCAAACTTGGTATCATGTTGGCTACTGTAAGATTCCGAGTATTCTGGGCCGCAGTGCCAAAGCAGTGCAGTGTTAATCGAAGGAAGGGGGATCAATCGCCGGGTGTAGACCTCCACGAGCATCCAGCTGCCGCGACCATCGACGAGCACCATCCAAGACGTGTTCATGCCGACCTAGTACATACCGTTAATGTAGCTGAGGCTGACGGGGATCGGATCGCAGTGAAGGGGGTTGATGCTCGCCACCCTACGATCGTTATGCTGCGTGAAATGCCGTTTCTGAAGATCAGGCGGCATCAGCAAGCAAGGAGCTGGCTTAAAAAGCTCTGGCCTGAGGGCTTTGAGTAAACGGATTAGCCCCGATGAGCACGCGGCGAGCGGCATGGTACGGAGATTGTCCACAAGCGAAACAATGAGCTTGATTACCTCTATGGGGAGCGAATTCCAGCCACTCTTTCGGCGAACGCTGCTCGGTTCTGCAATTGTTAGTGCTTGGGTTTCGGACGAGGGGGGGAGGCGCCTTAGCGAGGATGGAAGCTTGGACGAGATTATGTGCGGACAAAGATGGAGAAGCGAATATGTGCCGTGGGAAGTGGATAGGTGATGATGACTACAGCACGCCGCTTGACTTACGAGACACATACCAGCAGCGTAGGGTCATATGGATGCCAGACAACTTGCTTGAGTGATCACAGTACTGGTACTCCCTACAGTACCTACTACAGTACTATGCACTAGCTTGCTAGATTAGAGTAGTAGAGTAGGACTCTGCTCTACTACTAGCACCGGAGGAGTAGTATATTCTAATCTAAAATAGTTACAAACTTCGATGCTCGATCGTGGAACGACTACGAACCGTGCTCAAAGACCGTGTCTACGTGGTGTTTGGACTTATATGCAAAAAAATAGCAAGATGCCCGTGCATTGCACGGCACACCATCATCACCAACTCGGTTTTTTCTCTACACCTACTCCTATAAAAGACTCTGTTGGTGATGATGGAGGCGAGGAGGCGTGTTCAGCCGGGCGTGCAGCGGACGGCGCGGTACTATTCGATTTATTATAAAAAAGTACTTGTAGAGATAGAGACATAGGGAGGAGCATGAGGTAAGGCCTTATCTTTAAATGTGGAGAGAGGTACGGGTATCTTTTGTAAAATTGTCATAGTTGGCTTTATATCCGTCAGATATAGATTGGATGGTCTATATTACAAGATGGCAGGAAAACCATCATCACCAACTCGGTTTTCTATAAGAGTAGATATATATAGATATAGATAGATAGAGACTAGGGAGTACTAGTAAGGACACCATCTACTGCTTCGTGTGCTACTTCTGCGCTCCATTCGGCGGCCACAACGTCCCCTACATGCACTCTCTCCTGCGCTCCATTCAGCGGGCGTTGTTGAAATCTGGGGAGCACACTCTCGCGGCTGCTTGCAGCCACGACTTCACCAACGACGACTTCTTCCCCAACCTCAGCAACCTCTTCCTCAACGACATGGGCGACAACCTCAACGCCAACGGTGCTGCTCCCGTTGCATCATATGTGTTTCTGTCCTTCCTGTTCGAAATCGTGGTAGAATTCATGTTTCTACTCTGTATCCTACTACTATGCTAGTCCACATGATTAGTTTCATATCTGTTATAGCCATCATGATTTATTTTATGCTTATTCGGATTAAATCTCGTAGTAACTTGCTCACATATTCAACTGGCGCAACATCCCGTACAGCCACTCCCGTTTCATGTACGACCTGGTCGATGCCTCCAAGGAGCCCTTCGTCCACTGCTATGAGTGCCCGATGCCGTATTGTGGCTCGCCGGCGGACATGGTGCACCACTTCACGGATGCGTGCAACGGTCACTGCTGGCCCTTGGCAGAGAACATCAAGTACGACACGTGCTACTGGTTCACCATGCCGGAGTCGCTGGAGGATCACTGCCGCCTGCTAGTCTCGAAGGAGGACGGCAGCGTCTTCCTCTTGATCGTGGGCACCGGCGAGGCCCGCACAGGCCGCCGCCCCGTCTTTGTAGCATGCGTCAGGGGCGTCGCCGCTGACGCTGACACTGACACGAGGTAGATGTACGGGTGCAAGGTCAATGTTACTACCCCTCTCGGTCACGTGGGCGGCGAAACCGGCCTCATCGCACAGACTTGGAATCTGAGGAGCTGGGACTATCCCGCCAATGTGGACTTGGAAAACCCATGGCATCCGTTCTATCCTTTACCTGCCGACTCGGTGCACGGGGACTCCAAGGAGGTTCACCTGGACATACGCATTATGAAGTGCACTTAGAAAACATGTAGTGTGTGTGTGGGCGCTTATGGCCCGTGTCTTCACCGCTTTTGATTCTGTAAGCTTGTCGTTAAACTTGAGTGGCTTTTACCGCAGTCCTTCCTTTGAACTGCTCCTCTCAGTGAGCTGATGTAAGACACTTTGGGTTTCATTTGATAATGGAACCGGGGAGGAGCCTCCCTGTTCTTCTAAAAAAATACGCATTATCAAGTTAAATGTTGATCATTAGTCTTCGCTCAATGTAATCCGGTGTCTAAGCATGTGGAGACTTCCATGCAGGATCTTGCTCTATTGGAGTATCACGCATGAATAAAAGTGTATCCGTTTATGGTTTAGTCTAGAATCTTCCATGTATGAATTTTTACTACAGTACTGGTGAAAGACTTACGATGAACCATTTCTTACATCTCCTCTACCCCCTTGCAAGTCATCCTGATTTAATCCCTCCGTCTAGGTGTATAAGGGCATGGTTAATATTACTTAATAGTATAGCCAACTGTTGACTATAAGAAAGTGCCATGTCATCTGTAGCCAACATGTATAACAATCGATACTCAAAAACTAATTCATAAAGATCATTTCTTGCAAAGCACAGTAAGTGTTATTTCTTCACAAGTTTTGGATGCAGGTTGAACAGTTGAACGCTTTTGTTTGCAAAAGATACCTTCTTATCTATTTCACCCGGATGTTTGTGAGCTCTAGAGATGAGATAATATCCGAAGAAACCTATCGATACCCGTTACACATGAGATGACCCCCACATCCTTTGTCAAAATAAACAACTCCCCGATCAATGCATTTCACTCTTCGGTGCAACACACGGGCACCTTACTACTATAGAATAGTACGACCAAAAATTGAACTAACATTATATATAGTACGATAAATACTGATGCATGTCACCTAAAATTATATCATTCAAAACTATGTTCAAATACGAATCCAATGATATAGTTTTTGTTGACATGCACTAACATTTTGTCAGTTAAATCTTCAGTCAAATTCGATGGGGGACTAATAAACCACGACCGATGTAGTACAAGTGTAGAGGGCGGCGCTGCACGGGAGTCTCACCTCTCACCCCGCTCGCGGCGCAGCAGTAAAGCCGTCATATCACAAAACCCAACCACTCCTAGTAATAAATGGCTTGGTAAAATAGATGGACAAGCAACCATCACATCCCTTCGTCTTTTTTGCATTTCATCTCTCTGCATTTACTTTCTCCGGTTCATCTCCCACGCTCGATCCCTAGCTACTACTCCTAGGGCCAGTTCTTTTGGCGGCTTCCCCAACTTTTCCCACAAGACTAGTCACAGTGGAGAGTAACAATGAGACACCTCACTCATTTATTTGGGCTTCTAAACTACTACTTCCTCCTGGTTTATTCCTCACCATTGTAATTTGTGCTAAATTATGACCAAAGATTTAAGTGATAAAATGTTACTCAAAACACTTAGGCGCGGTGCATCTAGGTGTGTAAGTCATCTTACGAAAACCAAATAATCCGAAAACACTTAGGCGCGGTGCATTAACTTTTACCTAGTTTCTTGTTTCCTGACTTGAGATAAGAGATAAAGAGTGTGCATGCTTTTAATGACTTGAGATATCAAACACGACATGCAGTGGTTAGTTCATTGCATGCAATACTATTAATTAGCAAATAAACATTAAGGTTTCTCGTTTTCTCCTCCTCCTTGGTCACGATGCACAGAGAAATAACCATAGAGAAGGAAGCTAAAAGTAAACAATCAAATGAGAATTTTTGCATTTGTTTTGCATTGAATCGTTTCACAAGCTTGACTAGTGCTATTTTTCCACTTTTACAAAAACTGCATCGTAATGTTCAAACGTGCATTTGCACGTACATAAGTAATAGTAGTACTCCCTCCGTATAGGTGTACAAGTCTTCCCTCCTTCTTGGTCACCATGCACAACCAAAATGACTTATTGACCTGGACGGAGGGAGTAGCACAGTCTGCAAGCATATATCAAGAGAGACGTGTAGTCCGATAGTACATAGTAAAGTTTGTGCTATATGCACATACTTGCAAAATGCGTAATAATACACAACGTTTCCAAACTTTCCCTTTTACATACTTAATGAAGGACGCTAAAAATTCCTGAATGTTTGGGATTTATCACTTGCGTCCCAAAACTAATGAGATCGCCTTACGAAACAAAAATTATACTCCTCCTAAAAGCCACGGCGCTCGCAGGAGCGCTTGCGGCGCGCCACGAGTGCCTAGTGTGCGGCCGTTTCCCAGCGCGCCGACAAAACGCCTCTTCCTCAGCCTCGCAACTCGCGAGGTGATGATTGGCGGCTTGCCGGTGGGCGAGCTCGATCTCACCGGTGTGGTGATCCGGCGCCAACAGGTACTCCTCCTGGCTGGAAGCATGCACCCGGTCCACATACCGCCAAGCGTAGATGAGGCACTTGGGCCCGACTGCACTCAGGGCGTCGGCACGGGAGTCCTCCGCCACCCTCACGGCCCTCGCACGAGCCTTCTGCCAAAGAACCAATTGCTTGACTCTCTCGGACGCGACATAGATCTCCCAGAAAGCTTGTTGGGCGGTGCGCTTCTCTTCCTCGGCCTTCTTCTCCGCCTCTATTTTGGCGCGCTCTGCTGGAGACAAAGCCTCCCACAAGGCAACATCCATTTCTTTCCAAAGCTCCTCAAGGATGGGGGCTCGGCGGGCGGCGCGGTGTTCTCCTCGTAGCGGGGAGCCGACGCGTCCTCCGACGCGCGTGCCTGCGAGATTGAGAACACCGACGCGTCCTCCTCGACTAGTGGCGGTGAGGAACAGAACGGCGACGCGTCGCGTCGCGGCAAGGAGCGGAACACCGACGCGTCCTCCTCGACTAGTGGCGGCAAGGATCGGAACGGCGACACGTCGCGTAGCGGGGAGGAGCGGAACCCCGACGCGTCCTCCTCGACTAGTGGCGGCGAGGAACGGAAAGGCGACGCATGACCGTCCGCGCGGTGCAGCGAGGGGCTCCTAGGTCTTGGGAGGGGAGATGCCATGGTGGTCGACATGAGAGGGAGGGGGAGGAGATAGCGATGAACGTGAACGTCAGGGGGAGGAGATAGCGATGTTGTGGGAGGCGCAGTATTTATAGTGAGCAATGGCACAACTACATAAGATATGGACTGAGCTACACTGACTTAACTGCAGGTCCAGTTGCGTCACTGACATGTGGGCCAGTACACTGCTGGGCCCGTATGTCAGTGACCCAATGCACCTGAAGTTAAGTAAAAGCTACGTGGGCATATTTGTTGGAGTAAATTACGGGGGCGCGAAGGGGTGGAAATATTGCTGGTCACAATGGATTGGATGAGCATGGGGGGAGGAGGTCATGCATGCAGATTTTTTCACACGGGGTGGAGTGGTGGGACCACCGGAGGGAGAAGGAGAGTTTGGCAGGCATATTGTTTCCACACATGGAGAGGAAAGATTTGGAGACAAACGGGCTTCCTGCAGGTATGGGGAACGGTGCATAATAAGTCATCTTGCATGCCGGGCTAGGTATAGTCTCAAGTCATTAAAAACATACACGCCCCACACATGTTCATATTTCAAGGTGCACTAAATTATTGCATGCGATGATTAAGGCTGGCCATCATGGTGGTATCTTAGCTGGTACACGGGAATAGCAAACATGCTGATGTGGCAAAGAATTAAAGAAGAGAGGGGGATTAGACTAACTAGTGTTCATGCATGCATTGGTAAACACATTTTTTTGTGAAGAACGATAGCACTAGTTGAGTACTTTTGCAGACTTCAAAAACTATTCCACCGCCTCTACTATCTTGCTAAGAGTAGGTGAAATTTTTGAGTCGAGCCCTTTAAACTAGAAGGGAGGTAGTGGTACTCTAATAGCTAGGTGTGTAAGTCATTTTAAGAAAACCAAATAATCCCAAAACACGTAGGCGTAGTGCATTAACTTCTACCTTGTTTCTTGTTTCTTGACATATCAACCAATAAGAGATGAGGGTGTGCATGCTTTTAATGACCTGAGACTATCAAACATGACATGAAGTGGTTAGTTCATTGCATGCAATACTATTTAATTAGCAAATAAACATTAATGTCTCTCGTTTTCCCCTCCTCCTTGGTCACGGTGCACCGCCTAAGATGACTTACTCACCTAGACGGAGGGAGTATCAACATTCACAATGTCAAATCAATATTTTTACATTCATTATAAAACATAGTTCTTATACTCATTATAATCAGTATTGTAGATATTGATATTTTTAGTATAAATTTGGTCGTGGGATTTCATTGATGCCTGTCAAAGCATGGAGGAAGCGGAGCTTAGGGCTTGCATTGCCGGTCTCTACATAGGTATTTCTCTTCATAATCCTGTAATTTTGGAGACTGATTGCGCTTTTGTGGTAGCGTCTCTTGCATCGGGGGACTATGACAGGTCTTCTATACGTGACCTGAAGATGAAAGCGTTGAGCATCTCGAAGTTGATCAACAATCTTCAATTGTCAAAGATTAACCGTTCGGCCAATAAGGTGGCACACTTAATCGCTAAGTATAGCTTTGACAATAGATTAGATGGTATTCTTGTAAATAACGTGCCGCCCTGTGTGGTGAATATTGTATCAAATGAGTGTACTGGTGTGGCTGGTTAATTAATATAAGGTGGTGTTTTAAAAAGTATATATTTGTTCAAACACTTTGCAAACGGTTGATGGGAGTAAAAAGGACCAGAGGGAGTATCATGTATGCGGAGTAGGCAAAAAAAATTGCTCATTTTTAGTCGGTCGAAGTCTCAAAGGGCGCGACCGCGCGAGGGAGGCGAAGGTCGTGGGAGGCGCCACGGTTGACGGAATTAAGTGAAGTTACATCCACGCGCCGGCATGGCGTGCGAATAGGCAGAAGCTATAACGTCAGGCCTACGATATGTGTCTAGTAGACATGACATCTAGTGGGTCCCGCATAGTTCTCGAGAACTCTTTGGGGGCTTGCAGCCATTTATCCACCGGGCAAGCCAGCAACCCCACGCCATTCGCACGCCGTACTCGTCCCCGTCTTCTACCTCACAATAGTTCGCTCCCAGTCGTCCCGTCCTTTCACATTAGTTCGCTCCCAGTTTTTGCGGGGTACAACAGTTCAACTTCTCCCAACCCTCCTCCAAAATCCATGGCCTCCCAAATCTCCATGGTCGCCGCTGAGTACCAGGTTAGAGCCATCACCGGCGATCGGTTCATCGTCATCTACACACGTGGATCCGCGACGGTGAAAGCATGGCTTGCTCGCTTCCTACGCATGTTCAATAGTTCAACGGACGAGTGGGTCGCTGGGCTAGATGTTGAGTACACCACAGTCCTGGGACGAGAGAAGGATCTAAAGGACGAAGAGAGGAAGAAGCCCGCCGTGATCCAGGTTTGCGTACATAACATTTTCTTGGACTACCACATATGCCATGCTGACAATGAGTGCTAGGATTTTAAGAACTTCCTCAAGGACAAAAGAGTGAAATTCGTTACTGTAGGCTTTAAGAACGACAAAGAAGTCCTGCGTCGGATAGTTCTCATTGTAGGCCAGCCCTTCGATCTCCAGAAGGCAAGCCTGGTGTCCTCCTCTCAACCGTCAATGTTGACCCTGGCAGCAGCCATGATTGATCCTTCGTACGCTAAACTAAAGAAACCTCATCACGAGTTTCATCATGCATGGGAGTCGAAGACATTAGATGAAGATCACATCCTGTACACAGCAATGGATGCCTACCTTTGTTTAAATATCTACATGGGTTGGATGAAGAAGCAGAGCGCGGTGTCCGGTTCAAGCAAAGAAGCGTTGGCGAAGAGGAAGAGGAAGAGGGACGATGACGAAGTCGAGGACGTGGACTCAGACTCTGAGTAGGTGGCAGTGCCATCGCTCATGTTGGTTCTACTACAGTGTCAAGCTGAGTAGTTGCTTAGTTTATTTTCAAGGGTGTGTTGTGCTGAGGCCCCAACAGAACTATGTTTATGTTCATTCTCGTTATTTGAACTGTTTAGTACGTAGAGTAGTACTAGTACTATGTCTTACTACTGTTCTTCTTGCAGTTGGTACTACTGCTTGTACCTTCGTGTTCCCACTGTACTTAATACGTTCGTACTAGTAGTATAATTTGGGTCAGTCGATTTGTGAAAGAAGTTCGACGGAGCGAAGGAAGAAGACGACAGAAGAGGTGGAAGAAGCCCTTCTAGCCATCCATGTTGCATCAAATGGCTCACATGAGTCGACTGACCCAAATTGCTCCTTCAGATTGCAGGATCCACGTGGCATTCAAGGTCTCGAAGGTAGATTCCGCGTCGGGACCCGGTTTGCGGGCTCGACGCGCGCGTGCCCGGTTCTGCCTCGACAGCCACCATGCGCGCCTCCTCCGCGCGGGCGGAGATGACAATGACACGCTAGTTCCTCCTCGCCGGCATGCTGGAGCACGCGCTCGTCCTCCTCTTCATATGCTGCGTGCATAGACGCGGCTCCACCAGTTGCTCGCGTGCTTGGCAGCGTGGCGGCATGGCGAGGAGGGACTGCAGACGACGTGAGTGGGCGAGCCTTCGGCTTCATGGCACATGGATGGCGACGACACGGCGGTGATGGGTGAGAAATTGTTGGCCGGAGCAAGCAGGCGCCGGCATGCGCAACGGCGGCGGCGGCATATTGATGAGTGCGCGTATGGGAGCTTACTTTAGTTTTATATGAGGTTGGTCAAACTTAAAAGAAAACCGTACTAGTACACGTAAACATTAGACTTAGGCAGCGCTTTTTTTAAGTTAGTACCACAGCCACGATACAGAATCCTGTGCAAGCGCGTGAACCGCGGCGCGCGGTCGATCGAACGGTGCGTCACCGTGTCGCGCTCGAAGGACATCCATCGAACCTTTTTGTGTGTGTGAAAACAATCCTCGGATATTACTCAACTTTTTTTCCTGGGAAAGTTCTTGACGCTGCAATATTTCCATATATTTGAATTTAGCTCCAGTTTGTGTTTATTTGGATTTAGACGTTTTAGGTGCGCCCTAGTTTTTTTAATACTTATTTTGTGTGTGTGACTGAGAGAGAACGTGTGTATGTGTCCATATGTGTGTTGTGGTGGAAGGGTAATGTGGAGACGGTGTGTGTGTGTGATACAGACATAGAGAGGTGTGAATGTGCAAACGATCATGCATGAGTGAGACATAGACAGATGCTGATACGTTGTGTATACATGAGAGAACGGTCTTCTAGTTCACTTGCGTGTGTGTGCGTGAGAGAGAGAGAGAGGGAGAGAGAGAGAGGAGCATCCGTAACACAACAACCATCTCTCTCGATTCGTCCGTCCCTCGCACGATCGCATGCAACATATGCATCAACGCGCACATTTTGACACCCTCACTCGGCCACTGCCCACCTAAGGGCCCGCACAATCTCTTCGTGAATACCCATTTCTCTCCTTAGGTTTGTTTTCGCTCAATATTTGACAAACCCACACACACACACACACACACACACACACGCACGCACGCGCGCGCGCACACACACACACACACATGCACGCAACACAACACACACACACTCCCCCGAGCACACAATTCATCCCCATCCAAGGTTATACGGCGACCACTCTCCCTTGTGCTTCTTTGCACCCCAACATGCACAACACCTCAATCTTCAAAGAGGGCATCGAGCAGTTCGAAGACGGCGACCACACCGCGCTAGAGAATGCGGGGTCATTTGGAAGCAGGGTGATGTGATGACGGCTGACTCACTCCTCCCCCCACCCTCTCTCTCTCTTGCACAAAATTACCAATCCCTCTCTCCCCCGCACAAAATTGTCAATCCCTCAACCCATGAGATCCTTCCCCTCTCGTCCATGTTTTTCCAGCTCTCTCATCAAACATGTTGTCTCTTCTCCTTCCACGTATACAGAATCACGTATATTACATGTCTCCATCTTTCTCACAGACCTAACTTCTTCCTCTCTCACTCTCTCTCTCTCTCTCTCTCTCTTTGTGTGTGTGTGTGTGTGTGTGTGTCTCGTTAGGTTTGTCTCCTACTCTCTCGTCCACATACATACAATCTTTCCCACCCTATCTGCTCCATCTTCAAAAGCTCTCTCTGCACGTTTCATTCACACAATGGGATATGTCAAAATGTTGCTTCTATAATGGATGATGTAGAGTTTTGGTTGTTTTTGTTGCATCCTACAAAGTAATAACTATGAAATGCATTTTGATTCTCATTTGACTGGGATTATGTGAGTTTGAGCATGTTGTGAAGTATTATAGACCTTGTATACATCTTGGGATTCGACAATGATTGTAACTATTGCATTGTATAGACCATTACATTCGAAGTCAATAGCCTAATAAATTTATTTCACAATTTCAAAAAATGATTAGTTCACTACAAACTAAGAAAACAAATGTGTACTCCCTCCGTTTTTATTTAAGTCCACGTATTAGCATTGGTCAAAGTCAAGTTTTGTAAACTCTCAGAAAGCTTATAACAAAAAATATTAACATATACAAATAAATACCATTAGATTCATTATTGAATGTACTTCCACATCATACATATTTGTTATGGTAAATGTTTATATTTTTATATAAACTTGGTCAAACTTTAGGAAGTTTGACTTTGGTCAAACCTAATATGCAGAGTTTACTACTACTACTCACTAGTTGCCTAGCCGAATCACTCAACACGCCACATAGGGAGTCCAGTGTCACAAAATTTTGAGGTCGGCGGGAAAATCTCCCACGACCCTAATTCGAGCAGTGGGAAGTTACCATCATAGCCTTCGGAACAGGCCTACGTATGACACTTGGTAGGGGGCTGTTTTCGTAACTTCAGGTTCACCCTACCCAGCCAGGCCCACCCTGGCACCCAGAGTAGTACACCTGAATACTCCCCATTTTCTATCCTCACCGCAAAATAGACTTCTCCACGGCACCACAGCCTTCGTGCTCCTCCCCTTTACATCGGCGCACTCGTCCACCGCAGCGCATCTGCCTCGTCGATGACCTCGTACGCCGCACTGGAGCCGGTCCACCGTCGTCTCGTAGACGGAGCCTCTTCCCCGGCATCGTCTTCCACGGTCTCAGATCTGCTTCCCGGAAGCCGAAGCCAAGCGCAGAAGTACCACCGTCGTGGACAATGAACTGACACCCATTGCCGACCATGACTCACAGAGGCCGCCGCGACCATCATTCTCCTCCTCGATTGGTAATGTGTGTATTGAATCACTTAGCAGTACATGTGCAGTTCCAATTTTGTTCATAACTACCCTTTAATTTTCCTGGGTGCTATTGTTCCCGTAGAAGTAATTGGTTATAGCCTCCATTGTCCAACAAAATATCAGCTTGTAATTGTGCGTCGCTCCTGTATCGCGCTATGCTTGGGTAGGTTTTTCAGCTGCAACCAGTAGTGTGGCAAATGATGGAAAGGTTTTTAGAGCTAGCAAGATGCCCATGCGTTGCACGCATCAAGATGCATTTGTATGAGTAGTTTATCTTGTGGGAGAAAAGGATGAACGAGGGAAGGCCTTATTTGCAAATCTGGAGAGGGGTATGGGTATCTTTTTGCAAAATTTCCATTTGTTTCCTTCCTATCTGTCAGATATAAATCGGACGGCCTATATTGGAAGAAAAAAAAGTATAGAGAAAAAAAGTAGACAGTAAAGGAAGTAGAGATATGTAACACCCCAGATGTAACTTTCCATATTTGTAACTCCAACTCTTGCCATTTTCGGCTATGTGCTACGGTATTCCCTCCGTGGTTGGGTTTTGTCTTTTGTTTTGCATTTTGTTCATGTCATGCATCTCATATCATGTCATCATGTGCACCTCATTTGCATACGTGTTCGTCTCATGCATCCGAGCATTTTCCCCGTTGTCCGTTTTGCATTCCGACGCTCCCACATGCACCGGCGCACCCCTCTTGTCTCTTTGTCGCGAGTGGGTGTTGAACGTTCTCGGAATGGACCGAGGCTTGCCAAGTGGCCTTGGTACACCACCGGTAGACCATCTGTCAAGTTTCGTGCCATTTGGAGCTCGTTTGGTACTCCAACGGTTAACAGCACTCTCGCAAAGGCCTCTTTTAAGTTGCAGCCCAACACCCCTCCAAAACAGCCCAATAACCCATCTAAGTCACATCCATGCTCTCCGTCATCGGATCATGATCGTGTGGGCGAAAACCGCACCCCATTTGGAGCCTCCTAACTCCCTCTACCTATAAATATGTGCAGTCCCCCGAATTTTCCGGATCCCCAAACCATAGCCCGCTCCTCCGCCGCCGCCGGACACGTCCGGGTGAGCCGGACGCGTCCGCCCGCCGCCGCCCGACGAACCGCAGCCCGCCACGTGGCCGCGCCCACATGCTGCGCCGCC